>NC_046665.1:24083152-24086350 GCF_010883055.1 Belonocnema kinseyi | reverse complement strand
GTATAAATATTTTGAGAAATGAAAAAAAAAGTGAAAAAAAATACATGCAGTGGGAATTGAGCTCCGGACCGTGTGGTTACAAACTTATTACGCTACCGCCTTCCTTTTTTTTTTTTTTTGAAAACAATGTTTATTTAAAGAAATTTAGATAATATGTGTATTTACATTTATATCGCTGTAAAAAACATTGGTAAGAAAAAGCGCTTGACTTATATCGCTTAAAAAGTGTATGTTCTAATCGGCCTACGTTAGGCGCTCGCAGAATTGTCATGGGAAAATAAAAAAAAATAAATTTAATTATGCTGCTTACATATCTATTATTACATACTGGAGTGTACTGTCTATATTGATCTTGATTGATAATTAGAAAAATTTAAAGAGAAATAGAAAATAAAAACTAGTTTAACATTTGTATGTGTAGTAACTATTTATGCTAGCCGCCAATACCGTTTTGTATTGAGCCTGTGTTTGTCCTTAGTATCCCTTATGGGTATGTTAGTTGAGTATCTACGTGGAATATTAAAATTCTCATACATTTCATTTGCCTTATGTAATATTTTTTTATCAAACTTATGCCTATGTATATATGATAAATAGCGGGTATATTATTAACATTTTGAAGATAACCTTCGCTATCTAAGTGTGTAAATGATTCTGGAGGTATATAACCAGTTAATCTCGCTTTTTCATGATAACCAGGATTGGGATAATATGGCCCCGAAATTAGGGGGTTTTCGGTGTTACATGCTGCATTGGCGATGTAATTCCTGGATAATTTCAGTATAAAATTATCTATACGTGGTATATTAGCGCGATCGTATAATTTTTAGTTGGAGTAGTGTCGTCGATAATTTGACTCGGGAGTTTTGTACACTTTTAGACAGGCTCTAAGACAATTTCTTTCGAAGATTCTTAGTTTTTCCATGGTGGAAGGCGCTATATTGAACCAGACCTGGCACCCGTACGTTAATATGGGCCGTATGAGCAGCACATAGCATAGAATTTTAACTTTAGAGTCTAAATGCTTGGAGTGAAATAGATGCTTGGCATTAAAGTAGGCCTTTTTCCCTTTATCCAGAGCTTCTTTAACGTGATCATCGTGTCTTAGTCGATCGTCAAGGTGATCTCCCAAGTATTTCACTACCCTTTTGTGTACTAGGTATTGGTTTTCATTTTCGCTTGTTTTTATTTTGAAATCTTTCCATACTTTGCAATACTTTTTGTGAACTTCATTCAAGTTTGGTCTAAAAAGGATTGTTTCACATTTATTTATATTACATTTTAATCTCCAGGTATCAAAGAAGAACAATAATTTTAAAAATATGTCCTGGAGATTGGCTTGAGCTTCGTGCAGGCATCTACTGATGACATATATTATTATGTCGTCAGCAAACCCTAGGCTTTTTTTGTTAGGTTTTATATTTAATCCATAAGATCTCAGCAAGTCGCAAGCGTAAATGTTAAACAATATAGGGGAGTTGACAGCCCCCTATTGCAGGCCCGCATTGAGCACGAGCGTCAGATCTGATTTATTTTCGCTATCGAATACAAATATTTTTTTCCGTGCAAGGCGTTCCATAAGGTTTTTATAAGGTGTTTCGGAAACTTCTTCTTTATTAATCTGAAAAATAGGCCATCCAGCCAAACAGTATCAAAAGCTTTTTCGAGGTCTATAAGACAAGCCCCGACAAATTGTTTGTCGTTTAGAGCCCAACAGACATCGGACACAAATTTACTAATCGCGTGTATTATTGAGTGTTTGTACCTAAATCCAAATTGCGTATCAGGGATTATCTCATTTTTTTCAATGTTGCTGAATGGATTGATTAAGTACTATTTCAAATATTTTGCTTATATTTGGCAAGAGACTTATTGGTCTATAACTCTCTAGAAGCTTGTCATCTTTGCCTTTCTTTTTAAGTGCTTTGACTCTGGCAGTTTTCCATTTATCCGAAAAATGGGAGTTATTCAACATATTGTTAAAAATTATAGTATATTCATGCAAAATATTAGTACGTAAGTTCCTAATTGCAATGTTTGGGATTCCGTCCGTTCCGGATGATCTTTTGTTGTTATGATTTTTCAAAATGTTGATGTTACAAAAGTAATCCTGGTCATTTTCGTCTGTGGGATTACTGGCATGATTTGTGTCGCAAAAATGGGTCAGGGTTTGATTATTATTTTTATCATGCTCCATCTCGTTCTTAAGTTTTTCTACAGTACTTATAACAATATTATTTATACCGTCTCTATTATTGTTTCTGTTTTGATTATTGATTGAAGCAAAATGTGCTCCTAGCAAGTTTAATTTATCTCTACGGTCAGTTATAATGAAGTTATTTTCTTCGTCTTTAGGTGTTGAGAGTTTGTCGATTTCCGCGGCTTCTATCAAGTTTATTTTATCCTGTGGAATTTTGAAATTTGGAAAGTCAGTTTCGTTTTTAGATCTAAATATTCTGTTTATTTCTGGAAATAGGTTATTATTATCGTGCATGGTAATGTTTTTTATTCTATTATACCAGTAACTATTAATGTTCCTATTAAATAAATTATTTATTTCGGTTTTAACGTCTCTTAAGATAAATTCGTGCATTCTTATTTCTTCTTTATTAAATTTTCATGTTTTTTTTAGACGGTGTATTTTTGATAATAAATTACTTTTAATGTTTTGCAGTTTTTTTTATTCTGGTACATAGATATCTTTCGATGGAATCAAAATTCTTATAACTAGGCGTACAAGCTTGTAGGGCCTTCATGATAACTGGATCAAGTAAGTTTATTTGAGTGTCTATCTCTTCGTTACTGAGGTTTCTGGTTTCCGGCAGGATTGCGTTAAATTGGCTAGGGTGCTTTTGAAATTCCTCCCAATCGGTCTTGTTAAAGTTTAATCGGCGGGTGTTTGGGGCAGGTTCTAAAATAATGTTATCCATGCCGTCAAGGGAGAAAACAATACTTATTCCTTTATGATCGCTGTCATAAGGGATTACTTTCAGTCTGTGATTAATTAAATTGTTTATATTGATCCTATTATCATGTAGGCATATATCTAGGTATGAGTTTCCGCTGTTATACGTGGGTTCGGACGGTCCAACTAATTTTATTCTAAACTGCAAATCGTTATTTTTTACCCAATTACTTAAGTATAAACCTCTGGGATTCTGCTGAGCATCTTGCCAGTCAAAGTGACGGGCATTTAAA
>NC_046665.1:24075352-24083052 GCF_010883055.1 Belonocnema kinseyi | reverse complement strand
TGACTTGATATTTACCCTGTAAAATTTTAGATTATTTTTTATTATTAGCGCGGTCCCTCCTCCCCCTCTGTTATCTATCCTGTCGTTTCTTAGAAAAGTGTAATTTTCAAAGCTAATTTTGTGTCGTGAATTTAATTTTGTTTCGCTTATTAGTGCAATATCCGGGTTGTATTTTTTTATTGTGTCTTGAAGGTTAAATCTCCTAACGTTAGATACTATAGAATTTACATTGATTGCCAAGAGGTTTATGTTTTTAATATTGATTTTATATGTGTCCGAATTGTTGTTGGGCTTTAAACTTATATTGTTAGGGTTCATTGAGTTCTAAGGATTCGAAAATAAGATTGATTTTTTGCGTATTTTCCGTGACTTGAGTTTTGATACTATTCAGCTGATTGGTCAGTAATGACAACATTTCTTTTTTAAATGCCTCAAGAAGGTTTTCGAGGTTTTCTAAATCTTTTGTGGCAGACTGATCCCCTTGTCGTTCAGAGGATGTAAGATTCACAATTTTAGCATAAGAAATTTCCGGATTAACGTAATTAGATATTTTTCTCAGCTTAAGTTCTCTTTATCTTTAATAATTTATAATTTTTCCCTTATTTTCCCCTTGATTTCCCTTGATTTGGGGCACCCTCTGTATGAGGCCGGGTGACCAGTCTGCCTGCAAACTACGCAGTATATATCTTTCTTTTCTAGTTTATCGCTGCCGTTTAGTTTACAGTCTCCTGGTCCGTGATTCTGGTCACATTTAACACATCTGTAACCCCTATTGCAATACTTTGCTACTATATATGACCAATTCTTTGGCAATTATATCATTGAATGCCTTCAACGCGCCTAATCTTTTCCCACCATACTACTTGATTAGCTAGCCTATTAATACTGGTTAGGTTAAAAGACCTGCTGTCGCTTGTGATGGAAACGAGGAATGCGTCGCCGCCTCGTTTCGCATGAAAAAATTCTTTAAGATTTATTTTCTTTATTTTGACTATTTTAACGCTATCGAGTTGTAAATCTGCGAGTTCCTGAAACTCCTTTTAAGAGCCATGAATAAACTTTTTCCGCGCTCGGTGTTCTTGTGTAAAAATCAAAATGATTCCCTCTCATAATTTCGATTACGCGTTTGAATGTCTCGATGCTAGATACATGAACTGCTAGTTTTGTTGGCGAAAGATTTTTGATGACATATTGGTCTACTGTGATCTCTGATTTAAGTATATCATTTACCTGTTTCGCCTTTGCATTGTAGACGTAGATCGGCGGCTCCTTAGATTTAAATTTTTCTTTCGCCATGGAGGGCCTTAGGTCCCTTCCTTGGTGATTTTTTCCTCGTCCGTAGTTTCTGGTGTTCTTCGTGTGATTTTCCGTTGAGATGTCCTCTGTTTTCATAACTTTTGCGTTCGGCGCTGTAGGTGGTTTTAATCGAACTGAGTTTTGGTTCGCGTTACTCATCTCAGCCAGATTATTATTTGTCAGTGGGCTGAAGGCGTTATAAGTGGCAAACCGTGATCCTTCACTGTTCTCCTCACTATCCATATATTCAGTTCCTGGCAGGTCCAGTGCTGCTCTTCTCGGGCTCCAGGGGCTGAGTATAATATTGTCAGTGGCTTGCAATGTGGACGTTGACGGCGCTACTTGGTTGTGTGGGTGGATCTCTTTTTTGGATGTCATTGCCGATGTCGGTATCGGCGCTGTCGATACTTTGAGAGTGGTGGTCAATATCTGTACTTCCTTGCCTTGAGGGGCAGGGTAGTTTATCTGCGCTATTTTATCCTCAGGGACTGTAGCTGCTCTGTTGGGATTGGGGTTTTCATCATCCCGTTCGCCTCTCTTATTGTGAATTCTAGCTTTCCTGGTCAGATTTGTTCTGGGTGACATTTTTTCCGTGTTTCTGAGCTTTTTTAGGGCGTATAAAACTTTTCTTTGGCTAAGTTCACTAGTCAAAGACCCTCCCTTGAGAGTGTCGAATAGCGTTTGTGCTATTCCCGCCTGTAGGGTTGGAGAAAGGCATGATGCTTCTGCTGAATTGCTCGATGCAATTGGGCTGGCTATGTATTTTCTTTTTTTCTTATTAATTGGCCCAGGGGCTACGGTTGGTGACAGAGCTATTTGTTGACTTTTTCTGGGGCTTGCCATTAGTTCCTGGACTGCCTAGATGTAGCCCAGGAGCGGCTCCATGCTTGTGAATACGCCACACGGGTAACTTTTTGTCAATTAACACTTTCTGAACCACTAATTATTCCGTTATTCATCGAAAATCGCTATTCTAGTAAGTGTGGGGTGCATGCGAAACACTACCGATTATTGGAGCATATTTATGTTCACTTTGTCTGTTGGTATATGCCACGTCTCAAGGGACGCCGCGATCGACGCCTTACGGCACTGTGCACTTTCTAAGCGCACTAGACACTTGGAAATTCACAAAAAAATTTTGCTGTACTGACATGTTTATAAATTTATGCTGCGTGTACAGCATTGGCGGTTAGCGGGGGTTATTAGGTTCACTTAGTCGTGTTCTGATTATGCCACGCCACGAGCGACACCGCGCGGGACGCCGCGAGGCACGCTTTTCGGCGCTTTGCACTTTTCAAACTTACTTGTCACTTAAAATTCACTGAGAAAAATAAAGAAATCACTATTTTCATATGTCTATGCTGTTTTGGAGACACTGACGAATGTTTGGACACTTTTCTGATATATTTATCGTTTTTTAAGGGGTTTATGTAGCTAATTATACCTCGCGTTCTCGTACGGCCGTCCGTCCCACGCGAAGGTCGACTAGCCTCGCTACTAGACAAGATTGAAAAGAATATTTCTGAACTCCATAAGACTGGCGGCTCACGATGTGGTTCACGAATTGAAAATTCGGAAAGATTAGGCCAATACTTTTTGTAAGTTTTTCTAGCCGCCCCGAAATTGAGGAACTAGTCAATTTCCTTTTCTAGCGCCGCCAGTTTTTCGGGATGCCTAAAAGTAGCCTGCTTGAAAGGATGTTTTCTTAAAAGTGGTCTAATATTGGTTCCTAGGAATTTTACAAATTTTACATTGGGGTCATGACATTTTTAAACATAAATTATGAATATGAACAAAAAAACACATTACCTGGCACTGCAATTGTTAAATAACAATATGTGTATATAGGACCGTTTAAAAAAAACATTCTTGCCAAAGAAGCAAAATACTTTAATTTTTTTGTTAGTAGTATCGCCCAATATACTTTGGTATCATATGATCCTTCATTACTGAACTCATGTCAATTTTTTTTAGTTCTTTGAATTATTTATAAGATATTTGGATTTCACTGAAGTTTTGAATTCTGATGTACATACAAATTGGAAGAGGTAAACTCCCCTAATATATTCCATGTTTAGCTACAAATTTCTTATATAAATTTAAATTTAATAATTAAAATTCTTATAAATTTTGTAATTAATATAATTTCCATGTTAACAGAGTTGAAGATTTTTCTATAAATCTGTCGTATGTCTTCATAAAATCCTAAAGAATTTTCTACTAGAGAACATATTTTATTCAGGATTCATTGTTTGAAACTAAGTAAGAGAAAACATTGCTATTTTCAATAAAATAAGACTCTAATACTTTCATTAAAAATAGACTTATAGAATTAAAACCACTCTTTTTTGATTGAAAGCGTCCGAAAAATATTTAATTGAAAATTACTTACTCATTTTACTTATTTACTTACTGTTTTACTTATTTTTAAACAATTAAATTGGAATAATATTAATTTATTCTTTAATAAAAAAATTTACAAGATATTATACGGATAAACGACATATCATATAAACAAAATATTAAACTATGTATATTAAAGTAGAAATTATATTAACTAATAAATTAAGAAGAATAAAAATACAAATTAAAACCTACAGAAGAATTTATAGTTACATTTTAGCGACATAATATTAGGAAAATTGAAACAATCATAGCTATGTGTATTGAAATTCCAGTACCAATAAGTGGACTTTTTCCGGTACAAGTAGTCGTAGTGTCAATTTTAATTTCACTTCCAAAAATATTAAAATTAATGTTAAAATCTGAAATAGAAATAAAATAATCCTAATATTTAATTTATCTGGAAAAGATGCAGACAGCATAATTTGTTGTGATTATAGAACTTAAAGAATCAAACAACACAAACTTCTTCCTTATTCTATTATGATTCTTTTATATTTTTATATTCTAAATTTTATTTCAATCCATCAAGTCAATGCACTATTTTTGTATTATTACTCTATTAATTCTGACTTGATTCTGACAAGGTGTCTGAACGCTTCTGTTTTACCGGTGATTCAAGCAACTCAGCGCAAAAAACCGTAGTACGCCGAGAGGGCAGAAGCTGCTTGTAGCAGAAAAACCAATGTCTATATATATCGCTCCCCACTCTCACGCCCCGTGCCGCATCTATGCTTATAATATCTTTGGTATTTCTGAACGGTTCACCCATGGAGAATAGACATAAGGAGCTCAAAGTCCTGTACATTGACTTCATAAAAAACGAACATTTTCTGTCGGATGTACAATAACGCATCGACATGCTAGATCTGCCCGATCGCGGCGCTAGTTGGGCACGGGTATGGATGTCCGTCGTCATGGTTGCTTGTGAATATAACCTCAAGGCTCAAAGAAAAATACAAAATTCGTAAATCGTTGAATTAATTTTATTTAAACGTCTTAAAAAATGCATGAAAGAAATCTATCTAAATGTGTGAATTAAAATAATTTTAACTCTAGAGAGGTGGACTAATCCAAAAAAATTCATGAAAACATGCAATTTAATATTAAGTAAATTGAATATAAAGGTGAGCATTTTGAAACCAGTTTGAACTGTATTAATATTTTTTTATTATAATTAATTAATTAATTTTATAATTTATTGTATTTGTTGCACATTTTAAACATTGATTTATAATAATACTTGACTAATAATAATAGTAATAATAATATTTAAACATTGATAATTCGCCTTATAATATAGTTTTTTATTTATTCGTTTAGACATTTCCGCTCTCTAAAAATAATATTTACACATAATTTATTTAAAATCAGATTGGAGACTTGATCGGGAAACCGGAAAAGACCGAGAAAAAAACAGGAAATTATTGGGAGTTAAATTAATCTATTTTATTTATTATCTACAGTTGCAGGGCATATAATTGAAAATAATTCTCGTTTTTATTTTATAAAAGGGAGTTGGTAAAAAAATCAAATTTCCCTTCAGACAAGGAATTTTCGAAATGGAACGGGATTAAAAAAATATAAAATGGGACTTCGAAAAAACAATTAACAAATCCCTGATGCAAGTCAAAATTCGTCACATTTTAAAAGTTTTTTCTTCTGAAATTAAAAAAAAAAGATTTTGCAAAAACGGTAAATATTCTATTGAAAGTGATTTCTATGTGAGAAATATGTAAAATTGACAATTTAAATTATGAGAATTTGTAGCCGAGTAAATTGCATATTGTGTTGAAAGTTTTTAAAAATTATTAGTGCGAAATCATAGGATTAAAATGTGTAGCTCCGGTCTGTACATCATACTATAACACCTAATAGCTCATTTTTCAAACCAAGAATTTAGTTTTTAATCAAAATTATGAATCTTAAATTTAAAAAAGAATCATTTTCAACAGACAAGTTTGTTTTTCAACCAAGTAATTTTATTTCTAACATAAAAAATTAATTTCAATCTAAAATGATGAATATATAACTGGAATACTTGAATTTTTAACCAAAAAGAAGAATTTTTAAATACGGAGATTAACTTTCAAAGAAAAAACTGATTTTCTACAGAAAAAGTTGTTTTTCTACCAAATAGTCGATTTTTTAACAACATACGTGATTTATCAACGGAGTTAATGAATTTTCAATGCAGAAAGACAAATTTACATCCAAATTATTGAACTTTGAACTAGTTGCATTTTCAAAAATAAACGGTAGATTCTTAATGAAAAATGTTTAAAAAATTATATTATAATTTAGAAATCTTTACTTTTCGAAATACTACTTCTACTCTAAAAATGACTTGAAGCACTTTCTTTTTTTAAATTTCGAAAAAATTAACTTTTAAATTGTGACGAATTTTGACTTGGAACAGGGACTTTAAAACTTTTTTCTTCTAAATCCCACTGTAAATTCTTTATAAAAATTCCCGTTCCATGTAAAAAATTCCTTATCCCAAGGGAAATTGTATTACTTTACCGAAACTGCCTATCCTAAAATAAAAACTATAATTATTTTTACTCATATTCCCTGCAACTGTAGATAAAGTAAAAATGACTTATAAATTGTTAAAAATTACTAAAATATTGAGAATTTGAATTTTGCTACGATCAGAAGTAAATTCCCGGTTTTTTTAACTCAATTCCGGGGTTTTCCCGGTTACCCGTTAAAGTCACCACCCTTATTATAAATAAATTATATATAGGTACATATTTTTTTAGAAAGCGGAAATGCATAGCTGAATTAAAATGAAAAGGTACATTATAGGGCTAACTATTAATGTTTAAATATTATTATTACTATTACTATTGTTAGTAAAGTGATATTATCAATCAATGTTTGAAATTTGCAACAATTACAGTTGTTTATCAAATTAATTAATTATATTAGAAAAATAAACAATAGAAAAGTATGAACACAATATAAACTGGATTTTTAATGCTCATCTTAATTAGATAAACGTTTATTTTTCGGCCTGCTGGCCTTACAAAATTGACTTGCTTACACTTCCATTTTTTACAGAATTTTCTTACAATTACGTCTTACAAAGTACTATCCATCCATGCCTTATAACTAATCTGCTCGCTCCTATAGCCTAACCTTCCTTGCTGCGCCTCGCCTCGCCAAAAATGCTCATCTTTCTATTCAATTTTCCTGATATTAAATTACATGTTTTCATGAATTTTTTGGATAAATAATTACAGATGCTCTTATTGTTACTGAAAACTTTGTTCTTTCTTTTATATTTATAAAAAGTATGAAATTTTAAATGAATTTTAGTATTTTTCCTATACACAACGATGCAAAGACAGGCCTACCTGATCGGAGCACCATCTATTGTATTCTTTCAACCACGATACCCCTCCGGATTCTAAAATAACAACTGCCGCATACAAGTATCTTATTTATTATCGGAAAAATATATACATTTGCAAAGTGCATCTCGGTTTCAAATAGTCTCTTAGAATAATATAACCGAATTTCATAACTGCTCTTAATTAAGAAAGATGAAAACTGTTCAGATTTTATTAAATAGAACAGAGAAAAGGTCACATTCCTGAAATTTTTTATTTAAAGTATTGATTTTATTTATATATAAATAATGGAGTTCAGAGAAAAAAGACTTGAAAGGGATCCTTGAAAGGTGTCGTCTCCAGCTGCTGACAAAAAAAAAGAATTTTTAATCAAATACATGAATTTCAAATTAAGGAAGTTAAATTATTTTTTCATCTGTTACTTCAAAATTTGATTTTAGGATCAATAAATTCCTTTAGATGCATTTTACAATCATTATTTATCATAAATATTAAATTTTGATATTTATATAATTTAAAATACGCGCGCTAATACTAACTAATCGGGTTGTCAGCATGACGCAAGCGCAGTTAAAAAAGTTCCCAAGATTGGGAGTACTACACCCAGGCGGCCAGACCATGCATTTATTGGATCATGATGTG
>NC_046665.1:24070901-24075252 GCF_010883055.1 Belonocnema kinseyi | reverse complement strand
CATTATTTAAAAATGCCTACTCCTGTGTTAACGCAAGAACAGCAGAGAAAAACATTATCAGCAAAAAAGGGACCTGTAAAAGGTTTACGTAACGTACTTGCTCAACCTTATGATATTTATTGGTAAGTTTATTTGCACATGCGAATGAAGTAACAACCTCAAATCGTTGAAAAAAGTCTGCGAATATTGGTCCGACTAGCTGTGATCAATCTTACAAAACGAGCAGATCATCGTACAGCCATTTAAATTGCTTATTAAACGAGCAATTCAAATGGTTGTACGATGATTGTTGTCCTCTTTGGAACCTTGGAACCTGTCCTTGAACCCTGACCTCTTTGGAACCTTCCCCCATCGTTATGACCTGAAAGAGGCCGGTCGTACCCGATCATGCACATAGCCGAAAAAAGGCAGTTGACGCGTGATTTCAAATGCCTAAATTCAATATTTGATACCATTCGCACGGGTAATACCTAAATTTAGAAAGGAAAATATTTCTTTTTTCCTTATGTTAGTTATTAGTGATTCATGCTAATTATACATATTCTTTACAATGATTATAAATGAATTTCAGCATATTTTTAGAATTAATGTAGAAAAAACTGCTGAATAAATCAGAGAGAAAAAATCGAATATAAAATAGAATAGAATTTTATTTCTTCATGTACATACTTATAAGACTTTTACATATACTTCATAGTTCAATGACAACTTTCAGATTAGTGTATCATTATGTTACTGTTACAAAAGTTTCTGCTCAAACAAAAATTGTAATAAAGTAACGTTTCGTATTTTACTAATTCCCTCGTCAGACTCAAATTAAACATAATGAAATTATTTCAAGAATTAATAAAACCTAAAAATAAATGAACTTCATTATATTTTTAGAATTAATGTAGAAAAACGAATGAAAAAATCAGAGGGCAATCAGTCTGTCTCTTTCAATCATCGCTTATAAATTTATCATTTCATCTTCGATTACATCCACGCTTGTTTCTTCTTCGAAAAACCTCTTGTTATATATATAAAGACAAAAGTCAACGTTACGAGCCGAAAGAGGCCGGTCGTATCCGATCATGCACGAAACAGAAAACCTCCTAGGTCGAGTACCCGAGTGCCGGCGAATGAGTCATTATTGTAGTTTGCGCGATAAACAAATACTGTCAAGATGGAGGTTTGTGATTATTCTGGAAAAGATATTTCCAGCAAAAAAAAACTTTACGTCGGCATTTCTGTGAAGTTCATAGAGAAAAATGTGATACTCCGCACAAAACTTAGTGTTTACTTTGTGAAAGAGCATTCAGTCAAAAATATAATTTAACCAGACATGAGGAAATGATTCACCAGAAAAAAAATCTCCTATTTCAAATTATCCACATAAGTGTTCACTCTGTGAAAAATCATATAATAGAATATACAATTTAACCAGACATGAGGAAATTATTGACCAGAAAAAAAGTTTTAAAAAATCTTCTGATTCAAAGTAAGTACACAAAATATTCTGTTATTATATTTTATTACATACCTCGAATTAAATACGTTATTCGCAAATTATTGGCTTTTGAGTAATATTTCCATGGTTGCTTTTAAAGTTAAATATAATTTTGAAAATGCTTATTTTTCAAATAAAAAATAGACTATCTATATAAAATATGCTCTACAAAGTTGGATTTTTTACTCATATATAAATTAAAAAACATATAAAAATTTTCAAAAAGTTTACTTGGTTTAGTATAACTCTAGGGCGGCGATATAGCTATTATTAATTTTACTTTTGAAATATACAACTATCATTAAATTTAAATAGAGATATTTTACACAGTGAATTACTACATATGGAATTAAAATATTTCCAATAAGTCTAAACGTATCAATTTGATCTTTAATAGAATGATGAAATAATGTAACAGTATTTAATTTTGTTTCTTTATATTGTTACTTATCAATTGAATACCGCTGCAGCAAAAACGATATCTATATATTTACTGTATTCACGATTGCAATATGTTTAAAATCTCGACATAATAGTAATACAATTTGTGAACAAACGAACAATGCGAAAATTAATTAACAAAAAATATGATTGCGAAAAATCCGAGCACAGTGAACGGAAAAATTTGGGGGGGGGGGGGGCTAGTAAAATTTTCCCATTGTATTAAAAAATGTCTTTCTGTAAAACATCAGATTTTAAAAACCAAACATTTTAAGTTCTGAATATTTAAAATCGAAAGTTTTGGAGATAAACGGGGCAGGCCCGTTTTTATGTTTCTATTTAGCTCTATAGGTTTCCATTTGCGCCTACCCTCTTAATGATCTATTATTATCTCTATATCTATATCTCTATTATATATCTATCTTCACCTAGATTATCTGAAATGAAAATTTTCATGAATTTCTAAACTAGTTCGTACCCTTTACAAAAAAATGTAAGAAGGACATGTGAGAGATTCAGTCCAGGTAATAAATAGATTTAAATCCTGCTAATTGCTCTGAAATTTTAATGGGGTTTTAGGTTGCCTTTTAAATTCGGGATTTCCCAACATTCATAAAAGTATTGTCGTTATTTCTAAGTTCGGTGCGAAGTCTAGACGTGGGATTACATGCATACACTGCAGAATCTTGAAAAATCTACATGATGTTGAAAATTTTTTCAAAATTTAAAATTATTTTTGAAATTCTCTCAGAACCAAAAATAAGTGTCCCAGGTTTCTCCTGGATTCTGTCGAGACACGTATAATTAGTTTAAAACGTTTATGAAATTTTGTTTAGAATTTTAAACTAGTACTAACTCTTCAACCTCTGACGTCCAGGTCATTTTCAGGTTTCTTAAATGATTTTTTTTTCAATTTTCCAGTTCGAGAAAAATTAATTTAATTACAATTTGAATACTTTTTTAATTATTACAATAGTTGCAAACCATATAAAGAAAGTGATGGTTTTCTGCGTACTTTTTCCTTATAACTTAACGCAATTAATAGTCGGTTGCTTTTTTTATACATTCTTCAGTATTTTTTAGGTTTTATTGATTCCTAATTTTATCATTTTTATTTTTAAACTGACGAGGGAAATAGTAAAATTACGAAACGTTTACTTTATTACAATGTTTGTTTGAGGAGAAACTTTTGCAACAGAAATATAATAATACACTAGCCTAGAAATTGTCGTTGACTTTTGTAATAAGTGGCAATATTAAGAAATTTCAGAATAAATTATTGTAAAAATATTAAGCGTAGAATTTCATGAATGAGCTAATAATAATGTTTATAAAGTTATTTTTGGGTTTTATTAATTCCTAAAGTAATTTTATTATTTTTAATTTTAGTCTGATGAGGGAATTAGTAAAATTATGAAACGTTACTTTATTACAATGTTTGCTTGAGCACAAACTTTTGTAAAAAGGAATATAATAATACACTAGCCTAGAAGTTGTCGTTGACTTTTGTATTAATTGGCAATATTAAACAATTTCAGAATAAATTATTGTAAAAACAAGCGGAGAATTGCATGAATGGGCTAATAATAATAATGTTTATAGTTATTTTTGGGTAATGATATACTAGTCTGAAAGTTTTCATTGACTTTTGTATTAAGAAACAATATTAAGCAACTTCTACGAAGTATATGTAAAAGTCTTATCAGTATGTACATGAAGAAATAAAATTCTATTCTGTTTTATATTTGATTTTTCCGCAGTTTTTCCTACATTAATTCTAAGAATATGATGAAATTCATTTCTAATCATTGTAAAGAATATATATATAATTAGCATGAATCAATAATTACAAACATAAGGAATAAAGAAATATTTTCTTTTCTAAATTAAGGTATTACCCGTGCGAATGGTATCAAACATTGAATTTAGGCATTTGAAATGACGCGCCAACTGCTTCTTTTCGGCTTCGTACATGATCGGGTACGACCGGCCTCTTTCGGCTCGTAACGATGGGGGAAGGTTCCAAAGAGGAAATGAGCAATTCAAATGGCTGTACGATGATCCGCTCGTTCTTACAAAAGGTTAGGGTAGAGCAGCCCTATCCGACTCTAAAAAAATGGCCGGACCTTATTGCTAAGAGTTACTATCAGCGAAATTTCGCCGCATGGCGGCGCTTCTCGCATCTGGCCCTACTTCAACATGAAATCAAATGGGAAAGTATAAAAATCATGAAAATCTAAATATTTAGTAAGTTTAGTAATTAGGAAGTTTAAAGATGATGATGACTAATAATTACCCTAAATTGTTTTCAATACATCGAATTTTGTTTTTCAATTAGTCTTATTCACAATTTGCTGAAGAAGGGAAATAAATAAGTATATAAAATGTGAAAAATATACATTTTTGAGTTTCCAAATGACA
>NC_046665.1:24066232-24070801 GCF_010883055.1 Belonocnema kinseyi | reverse complement strand
ATATATAAAATTTGTCATGAGGACAACCGCAGAATTTCGCTGGGAGCGGGTGCTAATCTGAAAAATTGCACCCACTCTCAGCAAAATCGCGGTAAAATTTCAGCCACAACCACGTCTCACGACCGTGAGATAGGTGGTTACAGTCTGTAACGGAATCAATTCGACGATCCAGCAAAAGCCTCGTGCACCCTAAGAACACGGAGCGACCTAAGGACTACCGCCTTCTGCATTTTCCCCGCAAGTATTTTAGCATATTGTTGACACGCAGGGATACTTTTTAAGCCATTAGCGAGTGAAATCTTGGCACCTCCAAGAGCGCCGATGATAAGGACGATTAGTTTAATAGAATAATCCGGGTACAATCGTTGCAACTCCCTTATAAGGTCTCGATACCTTTATTTCTTTTCATTCTCCATGGCTATGATGTTTTTGTCAGCTGGTGCCGAAAATTCGATAACGAACATGGTTGGCTTCTCGAAGTCAAGAAGAACCATGTCAGGCCTCGAGTGCGCAACAGAAACAATTATCGAGAATATAAAGTTCCAGTATATGCGGCACTTCCCATTCTCGATAATTGACTCTATTTCCCCAGGAGCATTTATAGGAGCGATATTCAGGTTAATGCCATAAGAGTGACAGAGATAGTAATAAAGCACTCTTAGCGCTGCATTGTACCTTTGGTTGTAGGTTGTTCCCGTGTGAGTTGGACAACTAGATAGTATGTGAACTAAATGCTCGGGGTGTGCATGGCACGCCCTGCAGCTATCATCAGGAATGTCTTGGCTCAAAATGTGGCGACTGTATGTTAAGGTGGAAATGACACCGTCTGGGCATGCCAAAATGAAACCCTCCGTACCAGACTTCAATCCGGGCGATTTAAGGAAAGCAAACGTTAGCTCACATCACATTGACTGATCCTTCAAATTTCTGTGGAAGATACCGTACATCCTCTTATCGAGGAGCTGTTCACGAAAGTTTTTCTTTAGTGCTTTCTTAATCCGGGCTTTCAGAAGTGAGTGCTCGAGATAGATAAGATTTGATGCATTTTGCTCACCCTTAATACTGAAGTTAAGTCCGAGTGTTTCAGCAGCCTCCTCCACTGCTTTGTACAGAAACGCTCCTTTGCTCACTTCTTTGTGATTCCTGACCATTTTAAGAAGAGGGTCTCTTCCATTTGCAACTCTATGTGCTGTACCGAGAATAGTCCTGTTGTGAAGACATTTAAGACTCAATATTCTGCGACCACCTTGACGGCGTGAGATGTACAGTCGCGGAACGGAAGACTTAAGATGCATACTTTCGTTCTTGTGCATAACCTTTTTTGTCCCGATATAAAAAAGGGATCTGAGCTCGCTCTTCAGCCATGGAACTACTCCAAATGAATAGAGTACTACCGGGACGGCAAGCATGTTCGTTGCAGATACTTTGTTCCTCGCAGACAGTTCGGAAGACCAAATTTGCCTGATGAGACGTTTGTATCTGCTTCGGAGAGTATCCTTTATAGATGTCACATTCTGAGTGCGGCTCTGTGGTACGCCCAGGTATGTATAAGTCTCTTCAGCGCAAAGGTGTCGTATAGCGCTTCTATCCACGAGCTCAGGAACTTCAGGGATGCCATTAAGTTTTCCTCGCTTCAAATATACCTTGGTGCATTTGTCTAACCCAAATTCCATTCCAATTTCCTTAGTGTATCGTTCGACCATCCCTAGAGCTAGATGTAGTTGCTCTTTGTTTTTAGCATATTTAAGATTTCCAAAAGACAGATGATAAGTCTATAAGAAGTCGAATCGAAAGTTTTCCGATAATTAATCCAGGCCTTTTTTTGAGCCTCGTTGTTCATACATTTCTTGCCACACAGGTTCAATAGCCCGAAAAATCCAATCATTTAAGATAGCTGTGAATATCTTATATACTGTGTTCAGACAAGTGATTCGCCTGTAATTCTTCGTGTCAGCTTAGTTGCCTATTTTCGTCAGGAATATTGTGCGCTCTTCCACCAACCACTCCGGAATCGGTTCTTCCGCCTTTAAATATGAGGTGAAAATAATGGGCCAAGTACTGATGGGTTGAAGGAAACTTCTTCTACCAGAAGGTTTTGATACGATCTGGTCCCGGTGCTGAATAGTTCTTCATCCCTCTTAATACTTTTTTCACCTCCTCGGTAGTGATGGGTGAGTATTCTTTATATCAGGTGTTATGGGGGCATCACATAGCTCCTTGAAGCTATTTATATTTTCTAAGTCTTCGTCCAGTCTATGCTGCACTTCGTAGACTTCTCTCCAAAATACTTCGACCTCCTCTGGTTTGGGCGGGTGTTCGACAGTAACTGGACTTCTCTTAGCGCCAGATAGTATCCGTATTCTTTCAACAATATTCTGTCTGATGGTCAGCAGCTTTTACACACTGTATACGGGACGCGTACTGTCTTGCCCAGCCTATCTTTATGGCAAGTGGATGCATTCGTCTTTTGGTCTTATGATCAACCGTTGGTCATTATTCCTGTAATCGCGAAAAAATTATAGGAAAGTCATTATATGTCTATCATGATTTCCACGATAATAAAAGATCAGAAGACCAGATGTAACAATTGTGTTTATCTTTCTTTTTAATTGCTTCCTTATTTTTTAAACAAAAAATCCTCCCGAACGAAAAGGAATTTAAGTGAAGAACAAATATAATCACTAAATGAGGAACAGCCATAGCCGGGGAAAGACAGCTATTTTTAGGTTAAAATTCGGAAATTGCAATTAAAGCAATTGAAATTTGTATCTCTTCATTAATTTTTTAAATTTTATTTGAATAAAGTATTATAAATGTATTGGTTATAATTTATACATACTGATGCTATATAACATTTCTAGTAGGATCCTTCACTTACCTTTTCCAGATAATATCTTCAGGAAGAAAATGTCTGTCGCAAACAAACTGGCCAGCTATTACTAAAAATATCTTTCCTATTTATTTTCTTCTGATATATATCAACTGAATTTTGAATGACTTTGAAAAAATAAATTTTCTCGCCGTGATCACGACTCGAATGGTAGCCGGATTGACAGTTTGGAACAATGCACTTCACTATATTTTTCTTTTCCTTCAACCACTCAATTTTAATACTTATTTTTACACGAATCAACCGCTTTGAATTTTTGTACTCTTGTAAACATTAGGGTTACAATTTATAAAATATTATATAAATATGATTGTTTTCAAGAAAATTTTCCATTTAGCGGCATGTTAAAGTAGGTACACGTGCGAGAAGCGCTGCCATGTGGCGGTATTTCGCACATAAGAATTCATTGCAATAAGGTCCGAAACTTTTATAACTGAAATACGGAGTCAGATAGGGCTGGAGTAGATATCCTCAAGGTAGAGTTAAGAAAATTTTACTACGATTTTGATTGGTGTAACATAACCGGAATCGGAAGTTTTAATATAAGCGCGATACTTAAATCTTTTTGAATTTCATCGTTAGCTTCATAGAAAATCAAGAGAAAAAATGAACGCACAAATATTCATTAATGAAAAGTGAATAGTTCGTAATTTTAAACACGCGCATTTTACAATTTGCTGAAAATTTAAGTATCTTGTTCAAACCTCGAATTTTAGTTAAAAATTATTATTTATTTACTGAAAATTGAACTATCTCGTTTTTTTGGAAACATTTTTTAAAATTATTTAGTTGTAAAATTAATTTCTTTCAATAAACATTGCATTTTTTAAAACTAATTTTTGAACTTAAAATTAAGGTAGTTTATTAAAAATTGCCTTTTTTATTATATTATTCAATATATTATTTTATTATATTAAAATCTATCTAGGTAGCAATATCAGAAATGTTTGGAATATCTTAGGGGGAAAATGTTCCTGCAATTAATGCAAATAAAATTTAGCTTTCAATTATCATACTTGCATGCATGCAATGTAAATATAATTATTATCATAAAAAGGCAGAAAAATAGAACAATTAAACTTTTACTGTGCCCCTAATTTTGTTGACTGCCTCGCAAACACATGAATTTGAACTTGGTGTCCAATCTTTACGATTTTACTATTTATTTTTTGCAACCATAATTTTCGAAGCTGTGGATCCTTTGGAAAAAACTTCGAGTGCAAGTCTTTTCTACAAAAATTCTTGTTTTTGTAATATAAAATGCAACAATTCATCATTTTTTATTCAATAAAACAACTATTTATCTTTTCTTGCTTTTTATATATCCACGGTATAAACTAGAAGCACTTCAGTTAACATAAACTCAATCAAGCATTCGCATAACGCATAACTTCAGAACGCAATTTTATTATATCGCAAAATGATAAACTCGCGAAAATGACAACTGATAATAATATATATTAAAATGAAATGCCAGTATTATACAAAGTCGCGAAGTTTTTAATTAAATATACTTTCACAAATTGTATCAACAGTTCAAATTTTAGGCGCTTCGAAGTGAACTTCCGACTTTGGTTGTGTTATACAGTCTGTCAAGTTAAAGCGTGGGTGGCTTTACTCGCAGTCGGTAAGGTGTATCGACATGATTTTGGTGTCAAAATATTAAGAAGAGCTCCCTC
>NC_046665.1:24063162-24066132 GCF_010883055.1 Belonocnema kinseyi | reverse complement strand
ATGAAAGAGGGAGCTCTTCTTAATATTTTGACACCGAAATCATGTCGATACACCTTACCGACTGCGAGTAAAGCCACCCACGCTTTAACTTGACAGACTGTAGCTCAGTGGAGGGGTAAATGTATCTCAACTCTCCACAATCATGTATCAATTAATTCCCACGGCCAGCATGGCCGATAGCCATTGCTTATTTTTTCCATTGCCTCCCACGTTGACATGAATCGATTTCGTGAACGTGTGAGATTAAACGCAGGCGAAGTGAAAAACTGTTATAAACTTTGAAAAAATTCGGTGTTATTTTACGTTGTACTATGTTCAGGCCTTCTCAACTCTAAAGGGCGAATATGAAGAATTATGATTATTATTTCGGGCATAGTACAAGTTGCGGCCAACTGTTGGCGCTGTGTGTCGGCACAGGTGATTGAATTTGAAGGTTTGAAAATTCCAGGGACTAGGAGCGAAGCGTTTTTCGCCCTTTTCTCTTCTCTAGCCAAAGAGTCCCAGAAGGCAGGTCAGCTTCTTCTCTCCGCAGTACTTGAGTAGAGTGACTTAACTTAGTGTCACGAGTTTCTTTGTGGGGAGAAGGGAAGTGATCTCGGTGAGCCTCCTATCGGAATGATGAGATACTTGTGGCCAGCTGTGGTGCTCGACTCTGCTTGCGCGAAGAAAAGGGAAACAGGATGAACCTCGAAGCCTTGCAATGCGCACCGCGAAAGCGGCTACTCTATGAAATTGAATTAGCTGTACAATTGTGCGATTACTGAAAAAATAAAATAAAAGCTAAAAATATTCTGAAAAGAACGTCGGAAATAGATCAGGCAATTTGTACTGGAGTAAATTCATCTTCCTGTTAAAAAAAAAAACCCACCAACTCATTTGCATTAAAAATCATCAGAGAAAAATAAGCTGAAATTCAGTGTACAATATGATATGTTTAAGGGGATGCTTTTCACGTGAAACTTCTTTCAATTGTTTCTCCATATTTATACAATATATTTCCCAAATTTTAGATCAGAATAATAATATTCAGAGTCTTTTAAAGCTTTC
This sequence comes from Belonocnema kinseyi, assembly GCF_010883055.1. Classification (NCBI taxonomy): domain Eukaryota; kingdom Metazoa; phylum Arthropoda; class Insecta; order Hymenoptera; family Cynipidae; genus Belonocnema; species Belonocnema kinseyi. The sequence goes on along the minus strand of NC_046665.1, from coordinate 24,065,085 downwards.
AACATGTAAATTTCAAAATTTAACCTATGATGTCGGGAGCAGAGGTGATTATGAGTCCTAATGGCATAAAATGGGATCGGGGGCGAGAACGGCTACCTCGGTTTATTATATTGAACCCTTCGAATTTTTTTTTGCTTAATTTTCTCAATACTATAACAGACCGAGGTATCCATTCTTGTCCACGCCTCCATTGTTGCCGTTAGGACTCATAATCACTGCTGCTCCCTGCTTCAATGTTGAAATTTACTTGTATAAAGCTTTAAAAGAGGCCCTAAACATTATTATTGTGACCTAAAAAATGGGAAATATATAGTATAAATATGGAGGACCAATTGAAAAAAGTTTTATCTCAAAAGCATCCCCTTAATGAATTTTTAATGCAAATGAGTGAGTCGGTTTTTTTATACAGGAAGATGAATTTGCTCCAGCACAAATCGCTCGATCTATATCCGACGTTCTTTCCAAAATATTTTTAGCTTTTATTTTATTTGTTCAGTAATCGCACAATTGTCCAGCTAATCCAAATTCATAGCGTAGCCGTTGATAATAGGTCTAAAATATATACGACCTTTTTTGTGCACTACAAAATTCTAAACATTTTTTCACATGACTATGTTCGACCTAAAATCAACAGTTCTCCAGTTATTTTGAAAAACATGTTATTGTTTAACACTTTCCAGCATTGCGGGCCTTTGCCGTACACAAATGGTTGGGGACTTTTTAATATATCTTTATAGAGCCTTTCTCAACGTATGTGTAAAAAAAAACAATGCTACTTTTAGGCACTTTTTTTGAGTGAAATTTGTTCCCCGTTGACTGGACGTTGCTCGAATCCTTTGCATTGTAGAAGCTCGCTGCGAGCTTCGCGAGCCTTGCCGAGAACAGTGGTGTAGCCAGGGGCGGACCATGGGCCCCCGAAACAATGTTTTTTCATTATTTAATTTCCCTTTTCTAACCTCACGAATGATGAAGTCATTGAGAATGTTTAGCAAGACCCCTAAAAACCGCCCTTACTACACTCACAAATACAATGTTCAAAATTACAAGTTTGATTGTCGATATTTGAAAATATAAAAACGTCCAAAATCCCCTTTTTTATCCTACGAATGATGGAGCCAGTGAGAATGTTTTGCAAGACCCCTTAAAACCACCCTTACTATACCCAACCCTACAATATTCAAAATTACAAGTTTGATTGTCTATATTTGAAAATATAAAAACGTCAAAAATCCCCTTTTTTATCATACGAATGATGATGCCAGTGCGAATGTTTGGCAAGACCCCTAAAAAACCACCCTAACAACACCCACACCTACAATGTTCAAAATTACAAGTTTCATTGTCGATATTTAAAAAGAAAAAAAAGTCAAAAATCCACTTTTTTTATGCTACGAACGATGGAGTCAGTGCGAATGTTTGGCAAGACCCCTAAAAAACCACTCTTGCTACACCCACACCTACAATTTTCCAAATTACAAGTTTGATTGCCGACATTGGAAAATATAAAAACGTCAAAAATCCGATTTTTCTATCCTTCGAATGATGGTGTCAGTGAGAATGTTTGGCAAGACCCGTAAAAAACAAGCCCAACTACATCCACACCTACAATGTTCCCAATTATAAGTTTCATTGTCGATATTTGAAAATATGAAAACGTCAAAAATCCTTTTTTTGTATTCTACGAATGATGGAGTCAGTGCGAATATTTGGCAATACCCCTAAAAACCACCTTTATTGCACCCACACCTACAATGTTCAAAATTACAGGTTTAATTGTCGATATTTGAAAATGTAAAAACGTCAAAAATCCGTTTTTGTTATCCTACGAATGATGGAGTCAGTGAGACTGTTTGGCAAGATCCCTAGAAAACCACCCTTAATATACCCACACCAACAATGTTCAAAAATAAAATTTTTGATTGT
>NC_046665.1:24061699-24063062 GCF_010883055.1 Belonocnema kinseyi | reverse complement strand
ACAATCAAAAATTTTATTTTTGAACATTGTTGGTGTGGGTATATTAAGGGTGGTTTTCTAGGGATCTTGCCAAACAGTCTCACTGACTCCATCATTCGTAGGGTAACAAAAACGGATTTTTGACGTTTTTACATTTTCAAATATCGACAATTAAACCTGTAATTTTGAACATTGTAGGTGTGGATGCAATAAAGGTGGTTTTAAGGGTCTTGCCAAACTCTCACTGACTCCATCATTCGGAGGATAAAAAAGGCGGATTTTTGACGTTTTTACATTTTCAAATATCGACAATCAAACTTGTAATTTTGAACATTGTAGGGGTGGGTGCAGTAAGGGTGGTTTTTTAGGGGTATTGCCAAACATTCTCACTGACTCCATCATTCGTAGGATAAAAAAAGCGGATATTTGACTTTTTTATACTTTCAAATATCGACAATGAAAATAGTAATTTTGAACATTGTAGTTGTAAGTGTAGTAAGGGTGGGTTTTAAGGGTCTTCTCAAACTCTCACTGACTCCATCATTCGGAGGATAAAAAAAGCGGATTTTTGAAGTTTTTATATTTTCAATTATTGACAATCAAACTTGTAATTTTGAACATTGTAGGGGTGGGTGCAGTAAGGGTGGTTTTTTAGGGGTATTGCCAAACATTCTCACTGACTCCATCATTCGTAGAATAAAAGAAGTGGATTTTTGACGTTTTTATTTTTTCAAGTAACGACAACCAAACTTGTAATTTTGAACATTCTTGATGTGGGTATAGTAAGGGTGGTTTTAAGGGGTCTTGAAAAACACTCTCACTGGCTTCATCATTCGTAGGATAAAAAAATCGGATTATTGACGTTTCTGCATTCTCAAATATCGGCAAGCAAACATGTAATTTTGAACATTGTAGGAGTGGGTGTAGTAAGGGCGGTTTTTTACGGGTCTTGGCAAACATTCGCACTGACTCCATCATTCGTAGGATAAAAAAGGGAATTTTTGAAGTATCTACATTTTCAAATATCGGCAATCAAACTTGTAATTTTGAACATTGTAGGTGTGAGTGTAGAAAGGGTGGCTTTTAGGGGTCTTGCCGAACATTCGCACGGACTCCATCATTCGTAGAATAAAAAAAGTGGATTTTTGACGTTTTCTTATTTTCAAATATCGAAAATCAAACCTGCAATTTTGAACATTATAGGTGTGGGTGTAGTTAGGGTGGTTTTTTGGGGGTCTTGCCAAACATTCGCCCTGGCTCCATCATTCTTAGGATAAAAAATCGGATTTTTGACGTTTTTACATTTTCAAATATCGACAATCAAACTTGTAATTTGGAAAATTGTAGGTGTGGGTGTAGTAAGTGTGGTTTTTTACGGGTCTTG
>NC_046665.1:24060348-24061599 GCF_010883055.1 Belonocnema kinseyi | reverse complement strand
ATGGGTGGTTTTTTAGGGGTATTGCCAAACATTCGCACAGACTCCATCATTTGTAGAATAAAAGAAGTGGATTTTTGACGTTCTTATTTTTCCAAGTATCGAAAACCAAACTTGTAATTTTGAACATTGTAGGAGTGGGTATAGTAAGTATGGTTTTTTAGGGGGCTTGCCAAACATTCTCACTGACTCCATCATTCGAAGGATAAAAAAAGCGGATTTTTGACGGTTTTATATTTTCAAATATCGACAATCAAACTTGTAATTTTTAACATTGTAGGTGTGGGTTTAGTTAGGGTGGTTTTTAGGGGTCTTGCCAAACATTCTCACTGACTCCATCATGCGTAGGATAAAAAAAGCGGACTTTTGACGTTTTTATATTTTCAAATATCTACAATCCAACGTATAATTATGAACATTGTAGGTGTGGGTGTAGTAAGGGTGGGTTTTAGGGGTCTTGCCAAACATTCTCACTGACTCCATCAGTCGTAGGATAAAAAAGCGGATTTTTGACGTTTTGATACTTTCAAATATCGACCATCAAAATTGTAATTTTGAACATTGTAGGAGTGGGTGTAGTAAGGGTGGGTTTTAGGGGTCTTGCCAAAATCTCTCACTAACTCCATCATTCGTAGGATAAAAAAGGGGATTTTTGACGTTTTTACATTTTCAAATATCGACAATCAAACCCGTAATTTTGAACACTGTAGGTGTGGATGTAGTAAGGGTGGGTTTTAAGGGTCTTGCCAAACTCTCACTGACTCCATCATTCGGAGGATAAAAAAGGCGGATTTTTGACGTTTTTACATTTTCAAATATCGACAATCAAACTTGTAATTTTTAACATTGTAGGGGTGGGTGCAGTAAGGGTGGTTTTTTAGGGGTATTGCCAAACATTCTCACTGACTCCATCATTCGTAGAATTAAAGAAGTGGATTTTAGACGTTTTTATTTTTTCAAGTAACGACAACCAAACTTGTAATTTTGAACATTCTTGATGTGGGTATAATAAGGGTGGTTTTAAGGGGTCTTGAAAAACACGCTCACTGGCTCCATCATTCGAAGGATAAAAAAAGCGGATTTTTGACGGTTTTATATTTTCAAATATCGACAATCAAACTTGTAATTTTGAACATTGTAGGTGTGGGTGTGGTAAGGGTGGGTTTTAAGGGTCTTGCCAAACTCTCACTGACTCCATCATTCGGAGGATAAAAAAGGCGGATTTTTGACGTTTTTACATTTTCAAATATCGAC
>NC_046665.1:24059156-24060248 GCF_010883055.1 Belonocnema kinseyi | reverse complement strand
CAGTGAGAATGTTTGGCAAGACCCCTAAAAACCACCCTAACTAAACCCACACCTACAATGTTAAAAATTACAAGTATGATTGTCGATATTTGAACACATAAAAACGTCAAAAGTCCACTTTTTTATCCTACGAATGATGGAGTCAGTGAGAATGTTTAGCAAGACCCCTAAAAACCGCCCTAACTACAACTACGCCTATAATGTTCAAAATTACAAGTTTGTTTGTCTATATTTGAGAATGTAGAAACATAAAAAATCCGATTTTTTTATCCTAAGAATGATGAAGTCGGTGAGATGCCTTAGCAAGACCCCTAAAAACCACCCTAACTAAACCCACACCTACAATGTTCAAAATTACATGTATTATTGTCGATATTTGGAAATATAAAAACGTCAAAAATCCGTGTTTTTTATCCTTTGAATTATGGAGTCAGCGAGAATGTTGGGCAAGACCCCTAAAAACCACCCTTACTATACCCACACCTGCAATGTTCAAAATTACAAGTTTGATTGTCGATACTTGAAAATATAAAAACGTAAAAAATCCGCTTTTTTTATTCTGCGATTGATGGAGTCAGTGAGAATCTTTGGCAAGACCGCTAAAAACCAGCCTTACAACACATACACCTACAATGTTCAAAATTACAAGTTTGATTGCCTATATTGGAAAATATAAAAACGTCAAAAATCCACCTTTTTATCCTACAAATGATGGAGTCAGTGAGAATGTTTAGCAAGACCCCTAAAAACCACCCTAACTAAACCCACACCTACAATGTTCAAAATTACAAGTTTCATTGTCGATATTTGAGAATGTAGCAACATGAAAAGTCCGCTTTTTTTATCCTAGGAATGATGGAGTCAGTGAGAATGTTTGACAAGACCCCTAAAAACCACCCTAACTAAACCCACACCTACAATGTTCAAAATTACAAGTATGATTCTCGATATTTGAACATACAAAACCGTTAAAAGTCCGCTTTTTTATCCTACGAATGATGGAGTCAGAGCGAATGTTTGGCAAGACCCCTAAAAAACCACCCTTACTATACTCACACCTACAATGTTCAAAATTACAAGTTTGATTGTCGA
>NC_046665.1:24048448-24059056 GCF_010883055.1 Belonocnema kinseyi | reverse complement strand
ACGAATGATGGAGTCAGAGCGAATGTTTGGCAAGACCCCTAAAAAACCACCCTTACTATACTCACACCTACAATGTTCAAAATTACAAGTTTGATTGTCGATGTTCGAGATTATAAAAACGTCAAAAATCTCTTTTTTTGTCCTTCGAATGATGGAGTCATTGAGAATGTTTGGCAAGACCCCTAAATACCACCCTTACTATACCCACACCTACAATGTTCAAAATTATAAGTTTGATTGTCGATACTTGAAAATATAAAAACGTCAAAAATCCGCTTTTTTTTTATTCTGCGATTGATGGAGTCAGTGAGAATCTTTGGCAAGACCCCTAAAAACCAGCCTTACTACCCCTACACCTACAATGTTCAAAATTACAAGTTTGATTGCCTATATTGGAAAATATAAAAACGTCAAAAATCCACTTTTTTGTCCTACAAATGATGTAGTCAGTGAGAATGTTTAGCAAGACCCCTAAAAACCACCCTAACTAAACCCACACCCACAATGTTCAAAATTACAAGTATGATTGTCGATATTTGAACATATAAAAACGTCAAAAGTCCACTTTTTTATCCTACGAATGATGGAGTCAGTGCGAATGTTTGGCAAGAACCCTAAAAATCCACCCTTGCTATACCCACACCTACAATGTTCAAAATTACAGGTTTGATGGTCGATATTTGGAAATATGAAAACGTCAAAAATCCGATTTTTTTATCCTACGAATGATTGAGTCAGTGAGAATGTTTAGTAAGAGCCCCTAAATAACCATACTTACTATACCCACACCTACAATGTTCCAAATTAAAAGTTTGATTGTCGATACTTGAAAATATAAAAACGTCAAAAATCCACTATTTTATTCTACGAATGATGGAGTTTGTGCGAATGTTTGTCAAGAGCCCCTAAAAAACCATACTTACTATACCCACACCTACAATGTTCAAAATTACAAGTTTGATTGTCGATATTTAAATATATAAAAAAGTCAAAAATCCGATTTTTTTATCCTACGAATAATGGAGTCAGTGAGAATGTTTGGCAAGACCCCTAAAAAATCACCTTTACTATAGCCACACATACAATGTTCAAAATTAAAAGTTGTACTGTCGATATTTGAAAATATAAAAACGTCAAAAATCCGCTTTTTTTATTCTGCGATTTATGGAGTCAGTGAGAATCTTTGGCAAGACCCCTAAAAACCAACCTTACTACACCTACACCTACAATGTTCAAAATTGCAAGTTTGATTGCCTATATTGGAAAATATCAAGACGTCAAAAATCCACTTTTTTATCCTACGAATGATGCAGTCAGTGCGAATGTTTGGCAAGACCCCTAAAAAATCACTCTTACTATACCCACACCTACAATGTTCAAAATTACAAGTTTAATGGTCGATATTTGAGAATGTAGAAACATCAAAAATCCGATTTTTTTATCCTAAGAATGACGGAGTCAGTGAGATTGTTTAGCAAGACCCCTAAAAACCGTCCTAACTAAACCCACACCTACAATGTTCAAAATTACAAGTATGATTGTCGATATTTGGAAATATAAAAACGTCAAAAATCCGTGTTTTTATCCTTCGAATTATGGTGTCAGCGAGAATGTTTGGCAAGACCCCTAAAAATTATACCCTTGCTATACCCACACCTACAATGTTTAAAATTACAGGTTTGATGGTCGATATTTGGAAATATAAAAACGTCAAAATTCCGATTTTTTATCCTACGAATGATGGAGTCAGTGAGAAGGTTTGGCAAGAGCCCCTAAAAAACCATACTTACTATACCCACACCTACAATGTTCCAAATTACAAGTTTTATTGCCGATATTGGAAAATATAAAAACGTCAAAAATCCGCTTTTTTATCCTACGAATGATGAAGTCAGTGAGAATGTTTGGCAAGACACCTCAAGACCACCCTTAATACACCCACACCTACAATGTTCAAAATTACAAGTTTGATTGTTGCTATTTGGAAATATTAAAACGTCAAAAATCCGCTTATTTTATCCTACGATTGATGGAGTCAGTGAGAATGTCTGGCAAGACCCCTAAAAACTACCCTTACAAGTTTTATTGCCGATATTGGAACATATAAAAACGGCAAAAATCTTCTTTTTTTATTCTACGAATGATGGAGTCAGTGAGAATGTTTGGCAAGACCGTTGAAAACCCAGACTTACTATACCCATACCCGCAATGTTCAAAATAACAAGTTTTATTGTCAATATTTGAAAATATAAAAACGAGAATTTGCCAGAACCGATAATATGACAGAATTTAGGAGAATTTAAAAGAATTTAAGAGAATTTAAGAATTTATGATTTTTAACAATATTTTTATTGTTCAGGTAGTATCAACGGTTGATTATAAAGTTTTTTCCAGCTCATAAATATTCAGGAATTTGAAATGTGCAAAGCAGTAGCTCAGTAATTATTTAACACTGTTACACTGAAACTGTATAATAAATAGAATAAAGTAGAAAAAGAAGACCCCACTCCCGGAAAACTTAGACGCGTGACATTTTCAAAATTCTCTGATCTTTCTTTGAATAATTTTTCATTTTAAGTCATTAATATTCAAATACCAGAATTTTAATCTTCTGATATTTTTTACATAGAATATTTTATAAGCGGAACAAAACTGCATTTCATATAGAAATTAAAAAATTTTCATATGTATTAATTTCTTGAAAAGAATGCGTTTTCCACTTTAAAAGATAACTCTTTAACTTAATACTGGAATTTTCAACAAAATAATTGAATTTTTAACATATTAGTGGAATATTCAACCTAAAAAGACAAATTGCCTACGAAAAAGTGTCATAGTTTATATTTTAATCAAAAAAAGAATGAAATTTATGCAATAAAAGAAAAGAACTTTAAAACGAAAAAGACGAATTTCCAACAAATAATGATTTTTCACTCAAAAAATAAATAAAAGTTTATTTAAATTACTGTACATTCAAACCAGAACATAAATTTTCTTCACAAAAATTCAATTTTCAAACAAAAAATATGACTGTTAGACAAGAAATTAATTTTCCACGAAACTGATACATTTTTACGCAAAAAAATGAGGTTTCAAAATAAAAAATAATTTTTTTACAAAAACAAACGCGACTTTTTAAATAAAAAATATCAATCCTGAAAAAATGGAAAACTTACATTTTCTGTTCAAAAATTAGTTCTAAACAAAAAAAAGAAGTATTTTTCTCTAAACTGTTAAATTTTCAACCAGGGATAAGCCTTTAATAAAAAAAATATTTCACCATGTAGTTTAACTTTGACCTAAGCAATTGAATTTTCAATAAAAAAGATTAATTTTCAACAAGATAATTAAACTTTTAACTAACGAGATAACTGTTTAACTTAAAATGTAAATCTTTGACAAAAAAGTGATTTCTTAACAAAGCGATTCAACCAAATGTTTTAAACAAATTAGTTGAATTATCAAGCCAAGAAGAACAAAAGATGAAATTTCTTCTATAACAAATGAAGTTTTGAATCAAAAAGATCAATTTTCAAAAAAATAATTGAATTTTCTACTGAAAAAGATCTTAGACGAGTTTTCCCGATTAAACTATGATTTTTTTAATAAGAAACTATTTTCTACCAAAAAAATTGAATTTTGATTTCAAAAACACAAATTTTTAACCAAGATGGATGACTTTTTAACAAAATTGTTGATTTCTCTAGCAAATAGTGGCATTTTTATCAAAAAATATGAAATTTATCTTGCATTTTTGTAAAAAAAAAGTAAGTTTCTACGAAAAAAATTGAATTTTCTATCCAAAAAGACGATTTTTTTATCGAAAAGGATGAAATTTTAACAAAATAGTTAAATTCTCTACCAAATAGTTGCATTTTTATAAAAAAAGATTTAATTTTGCTTAAGCAAGTAAACTTTAAAATGAAAAAGACGAAATTTCAATAAAAGGTTTGAATTTTCAACCGAAAAGTTAACGAAAAAATGCAATTTTCTATTAATTAAAATAAATTCTGAGATTCTAATAAATTCTCAGAGAATTTATTTCTCGGTTATATTCTCGGTAATATTCTTATTCTCGTTACCGTTCTCAAAGTAATATAACCAGCTCAGAACTCTAGTTGTGGTTGACTATATACCGGATAACTTTCGAAAGAATAGTCGAATTGGATTGTTCTTTGGCTCCCCGTTAGAGGGTCCAAAAGAAAAATCGAGTTTTTAACCTGCCATTTCTGATAACAATTTAAAAAATTGGAGCTTTTTCAAAATTTTTGAGACCGCTTTTTCCAAAAATTCAAATTCTATCGACAGTCATTTATAGCACACAAAAATATGCACAATTTATCCCAATGACTTGTTTGGATAGAATTATTCATGAAAAAACATATTTCTGTTCAGTCTTAAACGAAAAGTAGTAACATTTCGAACCGAAGAGATGAAATTTGAACTGGCTAAATTTATAAATCACTTCAAAATATTATTTAAGAAGAAAAGAAAGAGTTTTCAACTAGACATGAATTTTTGAAAGAAGTATATGAATTTTCAAAAAAATATATGAATAGATTAATTACAGATAATATGTGAAATAAAAATTTTAAAGTAAAGTTCAAGTAAAGTCCACAAATAATGTGATGTATTTAACTATATAGCGTGTGAGACAGTGCCATCTAATGAAATTTCTATTCTGCTATATGAGCGGCCTGAACAAAGAAACTCTTCTCCTCCTCATTATAATTCCGCCTATTGATCTGGAGAACGGTTCAGATATCGAAAAACGTATCTATGATACGAGTAGGCGCTCGCTAGTGATGAACTCGACATGATTTCTGCCTGTAATCCTGGTCGGCGAGCTTCGCCGCCTTCGCGCGTTCACGAAGAAGCTCGCATCTGGCAACGTCGAGTTTCCCGATGGACTCTCGGCCACTCAGTCTCCGTTCTTGCGAAGCTGGCGAAGCTCGCATCGAGCATCCTCGCTCGTAACGCTGAGAAAATATAAACAGGAGAAGAGCTGGCGAGGAGCAGATTTTACGCTTTTCACGCATTTCGCTCTTAGTCCCTGGAAAATTCCAAGTGTCGAACGGTACCAAAGTATATATTTTATTTGCAAAACGGAGGTGTGCCGCGCAGTGGGAGGAAATGCATTTTATGTGTTCAGAAATGTCCAGAGCCTTCAATTTTGGTCCGATTTTTAATTTTCTGTTTAAAGTTCTTTAAATTCTGAAGAGCTTGACGCTCTGAACTTTTGTCTCTTCTACTTGTTTATTAATAATTTTTTCACTCAAAGTATGGAAAAACTGATATTTTAAACATAACAATTTCTTACGCTTCAATAACTGATTAGGTAAACTTTATATTGTCTTAAATGAATGTTTAGGGACTCATAGAATACAAATAATTAGCGTATTAGTCCATTTATTTGTTATAAACAAATTTTATGAAGAAACTAGCAAATAGTCTCATTATCGGTAAAAAAATTTTTCTATTTACTAAAAGTGCTTTATATTAATGTTGGAATGATATATAATTGCAAGAATAATTTTAAAGTTTATAATAAACATTGTTATAAACAATTCTTATGGCAAAATATTAAAATTTCAGATTTTTTCAAATTATAATTTCCTTCAATTGCCAGAACGACTTCAGGTATTTATTAAAATAAGAAATATTTAATAATATTTGATAAAATATAACAATTTAAATTTTTATCAACAAATTAGATAAACAAATTCAAAATGTTGGCCCTTTCGCATAGAAATTTTTTTGTTTTTGCACTGGAAATGTTTTAAGCTATTGGACGAATGACTGCTAGTCACAAAAATATTAGAAAAGTTAACAGTAAGAATTGTTATAAATAATTCTCGTGATAAAATATTCAAATTTAAGGTTTCACCAAATTTTAATTTCCTTTATTCGCAAGAATGGTTACTGATATTCGTTAAAAATGTATCTTTTACAATATTTAGTAAAATATAACAACTTAAATCTTATTAACAATTTAGATAAACAAATTCCAAATTTTGGCAGTTTCACTTAGAAAAAGTCGGAGTTTCAATCGCAAGAAATTGAGAATGAATCATAACACTACATGCTAAGATTCACTCCATATAAAATCTTTTGATAATAACCCGACTTGATAGGCAAACCCCTAAGTTTGCAGACATTCATATCAGAAAACGAGATTCTTTCGTAACTAATACATGGATCCGAACTCAATAACAGTTTGTGTGCTAAATCGGTTTTAGTAGCAACACGGGAAAACTTGCGTGAATTGAACTCTAGAATATTCCTGTAGTCTTTATTCCGAGCTTCACCTGCTTTTTCGGAAAACTTTCCAATTGGTAATGGAAAATGTTTAATAACATCAACTCCATGCTATAGTCTCTTATAGACTGTTACAGACATGTAGTACCAAGGGTATAAACGTGCGTACAGTTTTGCGGTTTCCACAGTTTATATTTCAAATGTTTCCAAATCATTTGGCTCTGTACTTGTTAATTTATCCAGAATTTACGCAAATCTTTCCACTAACTCCAAGTCTATCCCTGTAATTTCTGCTGTTATTTCAGGATCTGTAAAATACCTTCTTTCGGTATTTCCGTCATTGGATGTGCCTGAGCCTTGTTTTACTGCATCTATTACCAATCTTGTCTTCTGATGAAAAGCTTTGCAAATTCGAGTCTTCGCCTTCTTTTGCAAATCTTTATATACATCCGTATCTACTCGCCATTTCTTAAAATCGAGTCGATAGGCTATATGTAAAAGATTTTCCATAAAGTGAATCCTAGCATGTAGTGCTGACAATCTGTAATCATATGACTTGATATCTCTAACCTTGCCTTTGACTCTATCTAATTTATTCATTTCTTTAGGTGTAACTCTTTAGGTGTAGCGAGACAGTTGTTCACTAGACTTTGAGAAAGTTTTTCTGCAAATTTAAAGAGAATTTGTCAAAAATTGTAGAAATGGCAGCGAGTTGAAGTCAAAACACGGTGTCGCTGGAGCATTTTGTTGCTCTTTTCCGCTGCTGGCTGGTTGCTTAGGAACAAAAGCCGATAAGCGGAGCACTGCAGCGGCAGCGTGTGTTGACTTCAACTCTCTGCATCCTTCATGTCAATTATAAGGATTCGTAAGTTGGCATGCAAAACTAGTTTATATCTTTTAGACACAACATTCAATGTTTTCGCATTGAATTGCTGTCGCGTATCGGCTCAGAGAGAATATGTACGCACAGACTTACTGATGTTGTGGGCATTATACGTCAACCACTTGCCATGTCTTTGCCGATGAAAACGCACTGAAAAAGCAATGAAATGGCATGGATCAGTGCTGATTCAGTGCTTTTTCTTCAGCACTACCTGTACCGCTAGTTTTCTATACCTGAGTTCCCCTTCAAGTGTCCATTTACATTTTTAAAAGAGTATTTACAATCAATAAATCTAGTCTGTGAGGTCTTTGAAAAGTTGTGTTAGTAGTGTATGCGATAGTGTTATTGAAAATCGGCGTGCCTATGCCAATGCGACTAGGCTACCAAGTAGAACAGCTGAAAGTAATTAAAAATCAAAAATTTTTAATTTTTAAATTATCTACGAGAAGGTTGGAAATTCGGAATTGACGGGTTTCGATGATTTCTAATACCGTACTTCATCTTTTTGATGTTTAAAATTGGAATGAATATAACGTATCTCGTACCTTGAATGATATACGCGAAAACAGACAAAATTTTTGAATTTAACTTCGAAGTAGTATATTAGAATATAAGTTATAATGCTAAATATGTATGATGAGAAAATTCATAAATTAAACAAAAGTGTTAATAATTTGAAAAAAATTCTAAAAAGGGAGTCGGTTTGGTTGCGGCCAGGTACTGTAAATAACTGCCCGTCCGGTACGTAACGAATACAATAGGAACATTATATGATCGTCTCATCACTTCTCAGTGCCGTTTAGGTGCTGAAAATCAGCACAAACAGCCACTGAAATGGCACTGACGGCCACTGAGTGCTGACGGCCCAGTGCCGTTCACCAGTGCTTTTTTAACGGCTGGGATAAACCTATATGACTCTGAAGAGAATGGATGTCTTCCTATATGTGCATGCCAGTGCAAGTTTTATAAAACAAAGATAAAATCTTATATTAGGGTGTTGCTATTCAGGTGGATCATTTCATCCGAGTAAATCGACCCGAAATCGTGATGCGTAACTTAACTGTGAAAAAATTTGCAATAACTTGTCCTTGTTTGGCGGCCTGCGTGGGCTTGCCTACGTAGGTTTTGATATCTATCAATCACTTTTACATTCCATCAATTCAAACCACACATAAAAATTGTAAATGCGCTGTTATTTGTAAAATCACAGTCTCATGAAAATACAATGCTTTATGTATCCTTACGGCGTATTAATATGTCAAATAGCTTCCAGTGTAATATGCTGCAATTTTACACGTCGACTGTCAAAGTACGTGGTCACGGTTTTTTCACAATGTTCATTTCAGTTTAATTATAGCACAATGTTAATTCGTATTAAGGTCTCGTTAATTTACTACTTTATTCACAGTGAAGTTCTGAAAGTCCGATAGGTTTAATCATGGTCGAATCTGATTTTCAACCTAACTTTTTTTACAGTGTAGATTAACTTGGCTCTGTTCATAAATATAAATAACTGCGCTACCTCTTGAAATTGAAAAAATAGGTCTGATTTTTTACTGAAACCAATTTTTTTGAACTCACCAAGGATAAAAAATGGTTATTACATGCTGGTAAGAAAATTATACTGCTTGATTTATTGCATCTTCCAGAAATGAAATTGATTGTTTTAAATAATTTTAGAATTAAAAGCACATTGAGTGCTTATTTGAAGGCTGAGGTAGATAACTTTACAAAATACACCTACTGGGTAGTTATGACATCGATACTAATTTGGAACTATTGGCAAGCAATTTGAATTTCAATTCAATATTGACAAAGAATCTTACAGCAAATTATTCACTTTATACCTCACTATAATATTTTTGATTAAAATTAATTAATATATACTGTTCTTTTTCATTCAAATTGCTCTAATAACTTTAAGAAACCCATTAGTTTGCGTGTGGGCTGACGCTGTTGCCAAGGTCAAAGAGATGACCTACAGGTGTATTATTAAATAATAAATGCATTCCGATAAAAACACAAGAGTAATAAATAAACAACTTTGAGATTCATTATTATATGCATAGCTAACAAAATACATTCACTTGAGATTCCGGATTTTTAATCTCGCATAAAATTTGCTTCGCCGCTTCAGGCCGTTTGATTTGGCCCCTGATAACTGGAAAATCAGTTTTCGAAAATTTAACTTTTTAAAATTTCTTTTGTAGGATTAATTAATTTTTCAGTTAAGAAAATGTACTAACTATTTTCACTTTAACTCGCTTCGAAAATTTGAGAACTTAACTTTTCCCTTAAACTATTATTGAGGTAATGTGCTATTGTAAATTTATTGGTTTTGCTAAATAAAAAATTTATACATTTTTTATTATTGTTGGACAATTTTCAAACTCCTTTTTTGTCGAGGGAATTTTGAGTCATCCCAAACTTGCAGCGAAAGAAATGTTTATTAGGATATAATAAAGTTTTCTAAAAAGTATTACTTTAATTGAAATATTCGTTAACAAAATAGGTGTATTCAAATAGCATTGACTACGTGCGTGAGAGGTGATAACTTCGGAGCACGGTTGTACCGCGCCATTTAGTCCGCTAGAAAACGACTACCTTTGTAAACAATCTTCTTAAAATAGGTGTACATTAGAAACATAATTTAAACAAAAACGAGTGCATCTTCAATTCATTAGGAATATTAGCTCGGAAAGTATGACACGTCTCTTAAAATTTAGAGAACATTGAATTTGATTCTATTGTCATTTGGGCTTTTCGAATCTTCGCGTCCTATTATTATTATTATTATTATTATTATTATTATTATTATTGTGTGTTTTTATTAAACTTTTACTAGGGTAAACCCGGTGATACATCATAACCACGGACTAAGTCAAGTGACTGATGAGATTAGAATGTTATAACTTAATTCAAATAATTTAATACGATGGTTGAAACCTCCTGCGATGATGTTGTAGGTATACAATTACGAGCGGCCACGAGCTTTGGAGGTGACAACAGTCACCTCTGGATGCTTTCTTAGAGCTACCATCTGCCACTCCACGGGTTTTTAGTCGCTCGCTTCCTGATGATCAAGAAAGTTTCTTACAATGCGACGGGTGTTTAATAAAACCGCCTTCTGAGCTACTGCCAATACCCTACTGACTCTTAAATGTTCAAGATGTTCAGTGCATCTTGCGTGCACATTGCCTGTAGCCGAAATCACAATGGGATGAATGGATGCATGATTCACATTCCTCCATATGGTCTTTACTTCATGCCTTAACTCGCTATACTTGTGGATCTTGGTTGTATAGGTTGACTGCAAATTTCGGTTAAGCGGACAAGCAATGTCGATTATATAGACTCTTCCACCTTTTTTTTCGCATCACGATGTCAGGTCGATTGGCCCGGATGTAATGATCCGTTTGGATAGTAACATCCCAATATAAGATGTAATCTTCGCTTTCTAAAACGGG
>NC_046665.1:24046560-24048348 GCF_010883055.1 Belonocnema kinseyi | reverse complement strand
TTGGATATGGATGTCAGCAAAGTAAGGTGCAAATTGGGTCGATTAACTCAATATAAAAAAGGAAAGAGAACCAGAAAGCTGATGAACCATGTTAAAAAAATCCTCCCCCCTCGGCACATCGAGACAGTACCACCAGCAATATTGGATGAAATTTTAGACTCTCAACGACAGAGACTTGATGTTATTACTGGCAGACTGCGTCGGTACAAGAAAAGTAATGCACGAAGGAAAGAAAACCAAAACTTTCAGACAGATGAAAGAAGGTTCTATCGTGAACTGAGAGTAAAGCCAAATAACCACCAAGGCACCGAAGTCCCTCAATTGGAAGATATGACTAACTACTGGTCGGGCGTTTGGGGAAAAATGAACAGATGAAATTTGGACACTGCGTGGTTCAAACTGGAGGAAGCAAGGCAAGCAATAGCCCAGAAATACATCTGACAAACATCACAGCTTTGGATGTTTCAGTTGTCTTGAAGAGGGCAAGTAATTGGAAAGCTCCAGGTCCGGACATGGTGCACAACTTCTGGTACAAGTACCTGACGAGTGTGCATCTTGCGTTGGCAAGGTGTTTTCAGAAGATCAATGAGCACCCAGATTTGATGCCACGTTTTATGCTCCAAGGTACTACGTATATGATACCAAAAGAACCAGACGTTCAAAAACCATCTGACTTTCGACCGATAGCCTGTCTTCCAACAATTTATAAATGTCTTACAGCTATCATTGCAGATAAGGTATATTCTCATTGTGACAAGAATGACATTCTTACAGAAGAACAAAAAGGATGTTGTAAAAACTCACGAGGCTGTAAAGATCTAGTCACTATAGACGCTGTTGCCATGACTCAAGCTCGTAAGCATCAAAGGAACTTACACATGGCATACATTGACTACAAGCAAGCGTTTCCTTCCGTTCCGCATGACTATCTGCTTGAAGTCTTAAAACTTTACAAAATCTGTCCACGCATTATTGACTTTCTAAGCCATGCGATGAGGCTCTGGGGTACAACAATCAAGTATTTTGATCATGGACAACCAAGGATAACTGGATCAATACGCTTTACGACGTGTATATTTCAAGAAGACTCCTTCAGCGCACTATGGTTCTGGTTAGCATTAAATCCATTGAGCAAAACACTAAACAGCATGTTTCATGGGTTCAGAATTCATGATAATGAGGATGGTCATTAAGTGACCCATCTGCTTTACATGGATGACCTGAAGCTGTACGCTAGTTCAGGCAAGAAACTGCAGCAAGTGATTGATGTCACAAAGCAGTTTTCCAATGATATCCACTTGGAGTTCGGACTAGAGAAATGCAAAACAGTGCATTTAATCAGAGGGGAATTAGGGACCGCAGAGTTAGAGAACGAGTTCGAAAATGACATCGAGGCAATGGCTGCAGGCGAATCATATAAATATCTGGTTAGATTAATTATGAAGAGTTTTCTCAACTCCGCAAACAAAATCAGGGCGATCAACACATATGCCATCCCTGTCCTCACGTATTCCTTCGGGCTCCTAGAATGGTCTAACGCCGACCTTGAAAAGTTAAACAGAATTGTTTGCGTAGAAATGACGAAGCATCGAATGCACCACAGAAATTCAGTGATTGAAAGGGTAGTTCTACCACGACATTTAGGGGGTAGGAGCGTTGTAGATGTCAAAAAACTGTGTGAGATAAAAGTTATACAGTTACGAGACTATTTTAACAGCAAACGAAATGTTGCGCTTTACAGAACCATCTGTCAAGCGGATCTTGAATACACGCCCTTAAATTTGTCCT
>NC_046665.1:24034780-24046460 GCF_010883055.1 Belonocnema kinseyi | reverse complement strand
CTGCCAAAAAATAAAGGCGCATAACATCTCTGTTCATATGGTATGTCCATTTTTGTCGCTTTTTTGGTTGCTGAACCTCTGCTTCTGCCTCTGGTTGTATAAGGTGATTCACCTCTGGAGGATGTGGTGGTGTTGGGTCATCAATAGGTTGAGGAAGAACATCAATTGCTCCTGCTTGACCGTTTGTCGCGGCTTTCTCTAACTGATGTTCATTGCCGTCGTTTTTCCACGCCAAATCAACCTGTTGTTTAATCTCCATTGCTCGGTCTTCTGTAACATGTAGATTAGTCATGATGTCTTTCACCTTAGCGATAAGATCTCTTAATGCGACTCTTTGTATATTAGGATACTTTGCAGCAAATTTTGTTCTTAAATTGTATCCTTTTTCCTTGTTTATTTAATAGAGACGCACCAATTCGTCTTTCATTGTGGTATCTCAATTGATGCTCTCCCACGGTATTTCTGTCGAGGTGGTTGGCTGCAAATAGCTAGTGCTAGCAAAAGCATCCTCAGCAGGCACAGTTGATGTTCCACTGCTTACCGTTTGTCGCAGATGTTTTCTCCCACGGTATTTCTGTCGAGGTGGTTGGCTGCAAACAGCTAGTGCTAGCCAAAGCATCCTCAGCAGGCACAGTTGATGTTCCACTGCTTACCGTTTGTCGCAGATGTTACGTTTTTATATAAAACATTTCTGAGTTGAAATGTTGTCACAGGCTTATACTGCCCAACATGTCGAAGGCATTTTTTTGGTTGGAGTTGGATTTTTTTTTTACTTGATCAATTTGCACGGGACTGTCCCGATATATATCATCAGTCAAGGACGCATTTTTATAATGCAATCAAGTGATCTGATGAGAGCAGTCTGCCCAGACATATTGGACAAAGCCTGGTTTTTACCCCATCATTGACGGACTGGGTTGCAGTCAAGTACACGATGGGGGGACCTACAGCTTGAGGTGGGTTCCGAACCACCAGAATCTCGGTAAAGGTACATTGAAAAATTTTTAGAGCTACCGGCTCAGGGATCGAACTCCGGACCTCTGAGGTGAAGTCCGAGTGTCTAACCAACTGAGCCACCGAGGCTCTTGTTTTTTTATTATTATAAACATTTCAGTGTTGAAATGTTGTCACAGGCTTATACTGCCCAACAAGTGGAAGGCATTTTTGGTTAGAGTTGGATTTTTTATTTGATCATTTTTGCACGGGGCTGTCCCGGTATATATCAGCAGTCACGGACGCATTTTTATAATGTAATCAAGTGATCTGATGAAAGCAGTCTGCCCAGACATATTGGACAAAGCCTGGTTTTTACCCCATCATTGACGGACTGGGTTGCAGTCAAGTAAACGGTGGAGGGACCTACAGCTTAAGGTGGGTTCCGAACCACCAGAACCTCGGTAAAGGTACATTGAAATTTTTTTAGAGGTACCGGCTCAGGGATCGAACCCCGGACCTCTAAGGTGAAGTCCGAGTGTTTAACCAACTGATTGTGTCTGACCAACTATTTTAGTGCGCATGTTCGTACACGATTGGACGAGGTGCATCACGTTTTCTACTCCGTCTTTTGTAAAGCAGTCGTCTTTGTGCATTCGCCAAATAAAGACCCTTGGAAAGCATCCCGCACTCTTTTTCTTTTCCATAGAAAATCTTAAGAGGTTATGGGCCAAGAACGTTTGTCGGGTTCATGAAAAAGAATAAAACGGGCTGGCAAAAGAGTGATTAAGCGCGCAAAGCGTAATAGAGTTTATCGTCGCTTGAAGTGTCTCGTTTGAAAATAAAAATGGCCGATCTTATTTCAACGCGACACATGGACATGTTCAATGGTTAGACTACCAAGTATGGAATTTTCAGGTGAGAGCGATTCTTGTCGCGCATGGTATCGATGATGTTGTCGATGGAACGCGAGTGAACCCCGAGGAAAACGACAATGCTTTTAAGACCTGGAAGAAAGACGACGCCAAAGCGAATTATACAATAAGTCAGCACGTCGCGAAACTGCAAAACATGGCCGCGCAGCTGAATGATGTCGGCGAGACAGTGTCTACCGTATCAATCATGGCGAAAATATGACGATGAGAATGCAGAATTTTTGGGTTTTGTAGAGGAGAGGTCGCAGGACAACGAGAGTTTCGACGGAGCGAGAGATGGCCAGAACGTTAGACAGCAGAGAGAAATTCCACGTCCGTACCAGCTTCGCGAAAGAAGCAGTATTCGTGCGCCACAATATTATCAATCAAATGTGGTGGAATATCCTTTTATTTCGTACAAAGAAGCTGTCAACGGCCCCGAATCCAGCGAATGGAAACATGCGATTGAGCCGACCTCGACTCGCATCGTGAAAACTCAACGTGGGAATTCGTTCCTCGAATGCCCGATATGAAACTCATCGATTCCAAGTGGGTGTTTAAGGTCCTTCGACACGAAAAAGGTAACCCAGGGAAGTACAAAGCCCGACTTTGCTCTCACCGTTTTCGTCAAGTCGAAGGCCTTGATTATAAGGAAACTTTTGCTCCTATGATCCGATACGATTCAATTCGTATTTTTGTCGCTCTCGTCACGCATTTAAATCTCGAATTGGCGCATTTCGACATCAAAACCGCTTTCATCTATGCTGATCTTCAGGAAGAAATTTTCATGGAGGTGCCGCAAGGAATCCGCAATGAAAAGAGTGAAAACAACGTGTGCCAATTTTTGAAAGCATGGTATTGCTTGAAACAAGCAGCGCGATGTTGGAACGTGAAGTTTACAAGTGCTCTAAAAGATTTGGGACTTGAGCAGTGCGCGAGTGAGAAATGCATTTCTCGCGGTTTTGTAAACGTCGACGAAGTTATTGTCGCGCTATTCCTCGACGACGGGTTAGTCGCGGCAAAATTACAGGATTCGTTAAAAATTGTAATTGACGCATTGAGTGAATCGTTCGAGATCAAGCTGGGTGATTCAGCATGTTTTGGCGAAATGGAGTTCATGCGTTACAGGCTCAAAAGGATAATGTTTCTTCATCAAAGTTCGTACGCATTAAAAATTGTGAGAGAACGTGCCTTATCTCGAAACCGTCGGCTCTTTGATGTTTCTCGCCGTTGTAACGCGCCCTGACATCGCGTACGCTGTAAACAATGTGAGTAATTTTCTCGAAAAACACGACGCTAGTCATTGGAACGCGGTTAAAAGAATCATTAAATATGTTTTATACTCCGTCTCTTGTAAAGCAGTCGTCTTTGTGCATTCACTAAATAAAGAGCCTTGAAAAGCATCCCGCACTCTTTTTCTTTTTCATTGAAAATCTCAGGAGATTCTTAAGTAAATATATCTATAAATATTGAAAGTGAATAACTATAAAAAGTAAATATCATTGAGTTTGCCAGAAACTTCAACTGGAGGTAGAAAAAGAAACAATATATGAAGAAAATTGGACAAAGAACATTAGCAAAGCAAAGAAAAACAAGGCATTTTTACGTACTTCCTTTGAAGAGATACAAATTTAAATACTTATGAATGTGAATACAAAATAAATTATTGATTCTAAAGATTATATTGATTATTATTTTTATCTCGTAAAAATTTACATAAGTAAAATTTAGGGCATATTTTATACGTATATACTACTGTAAACTACTCGAAATAAATTAAAACGGATTTTTTTATTGATCAATACATTTAAAGTATTAAGGATGTTTTCAGTATAAAATCAAGCACATTTCTTCATCTTTAACTTGATTCATGAAATCAATGAAGTTAGTAATATTGCTAAGTGTAACACATTTTGGAAAAGAAATACAATTGTACTATAGAAAGAATAGTTTCAGGCGTAATTATTTACTTAAAAATATTTGTTCTAAGTTTTCCGTTTAATTTTCGCTTCAGAAACTAGCTATAATTTTTATTGAATTTAATACTTTATTGGCTTATTCTTTTCTTTATAAGATTTTCTATAAACTACGTATAATGCAATGCATATATGTAATGTAAGATGTAAATACTGAACGATTTTGCCTTAATAAAAAAATAATTACATGTGGTTTAATACTAAAATATTGATTTAATAGTCTAAACTAAAATGCGCGAATTGACAGTTTGGCACATTATCTTAAATAATGCCATTATCCTTTTTAGGAGCATTTAAGTGTACTATAGCTACATAATGCCGAAAAATGGGAAAAAATATCATTTTCGTTTACACAGGGCCATAAAAAAGCCGTGGAACAGAGTATTGTGTTCTATAGTATTTTGGCGTGCTGAAACAGAATCTGAGGTCAGAATTGACGTACATGCGCGTTTAGTTATTCTAACCTCAAAAACCGGCTAAATACTAATGTTTTCTGTAAGATCATTTTACACGAAAAAAGCCACAGTTTTTAGGCCGTCTTGAAGTTAGACTAAATAAACGCGTATGTACGTCAATTCTAGCCTCAGATTCGGTTTCAGCACGCAGGCGAAAATGATATTTTTTCAGTTTTGGGCATTACACAGCTATAGTACACTTAAATACTCCTAAAAACGATAGTGGAATATTATAGATAATGTGCCAAACTGTGAATTCGGGCGAAAAAATTATAGTCCGGCATTTTTGTAGTGCCTACCGATTATAATTCCTTGAGATCTGAATCCATTACTTTTTATTGTATTGTATGGTCAAATGAATTAAATCTATTGGAAGAATAACTTCGTTATTGAAACGTCAGTTAGAATTTTCGATTTGTTGGGTGTTTACAATTACTTGAACATTTGTATAATAATTCCAAGATAAATTGAGGGACTGATATCAAAAGCGGTTGAAAAAACACTTCGGCGCTAAAATTATTTCAAAAATAAATTTTAAAAAATGATGGTTGTATCGTATATTATGATATAAAGATATAGTAAAAGATAATCTGTCGTTTTATTGTATCTTTGTATTATTATTAGACGTGTGCATCTTGTCGGATAGAATATATTATTTTCGATTCGACGTGCATTCATTTTTGGATCGGTTTATTCGATTCGATCGACCAATCAATCGAATGTCGAAAACCGAACTTCGAAGCGCGTTATCGGTGGATCAAATTTTTTGATTTCGATCTTTTCGTCGCTCGAATGTCGAAAACCGAATTTCAACGCGCGCTGTCGTCGGGTCTGTAGGGTGAAGTTGTCCTCTTGCACCGATTCTCCAAAGCATATTTTGTCCCAGGCGCGGTTATCTTCAGACTGTAATTACTGGGCAGATGGGTAGCAGGGAAACTAAACGCAGTGAAGACGCAGAAAACACAATTCTTTAGAACTAGAAAATGATGAATAATTAAAATAAACAATATTCATATTTTTTCTAAAAACAATTTTATATTAGACTCCCATTTTGTGGGCTGGCATAAGTAATTTTTGCAAGAAAAGACCAAGTGAGAAATAAAATATGGAATTCTTTAATAAAAAAAATATTTAATGACTAATAAAATTTACAAATGAGGCAATCTTAGGTTACGTCTCCCCTTTCTATTAAAAAATGATTATTTCCTAATAAGAAAAGATTGAATAGTCAATCAATTTCACTAATAATGTATTTTTTGGCTACCTCGCTTATTTTCGTTGAAAAATGGATATTTTATTGTGGGAAAAGACGATGTTAGAAATAAAATAAAAAAATAATGCATCATTAGGTTATGTATTGTGGGTCTTCCGTTTTTTCTCGACTAAACGGTACTTTTTGTTAGAAAAAGATTGAATGACCAAGATACTTCACAATTTAGGCAGCTCTAGGTTATTTCTTTCTTTGCCGGTTTAAATAAATATATTTTGTTCATGAAAATCCTAAGATAAAAAATACTGTTCAAAAATGTATTTTTAGGTTATGTCCTTCTTTTTTGGGAGAAGGAAATCATTATCTTATAAGGGCAATGGGGTAAGTTGGTAATAAAATTGACAAATAGTGCTATTTTAGGTAATATCGTCTAAGTCGTCCGTTTCCTTTCAATGAAATAGTTTTTTTTTTTATGGGAAAAGGTTGAATAACCAAAGAAATTCAATAGTAATGTATTTTAAGGTTATGTCGTTTATTTTCGCCGGAAATGGATATTTTATAATACAAAAAGGCTGCGCTAGAAACCAAATTCACAAGTAATGCATTTTCTGGTTATGTATTAGAGGTTTACTGCATCTGTTGATCCAAGCCATTTAAACCAGCCCTTCTTACCGATTTTCATCACTTTTTTCATAACGCATACTTTTCTCTTATATCACAATACGCGCCCGATAATTACAGTCGGAAGATAACTGCGCCTGGGACAAAATATGTTTTGGAAAATCGATGCAAGGGGACAACTTCACCCGACCGTCGGGTCGATTTTTTCGATACGATCGACCCAACGATCGAATTTCGAAAGACTGAATTCGATCCGTGCTACGTTCGGATTGGTTTTTTGCTTTTGATTGGCCCGTGCGTCGGAAAATCCGATATTGGATTTACCTTAGATTGAATCAGTGATTTACTTTTTATATGCATGCGGAAAAAAGAACCTTATATTTTACTGAAAACCAAGGGAAATATACTGACCTTCCAAGTACGTACAGGGACAACACGACATTTCAGTAAACATTACAATTATAGGACACTAAATATGACTATCATTGATGGGTAACGGTACCAATTCTGCAATTAGGAATTATTATGTCACTTTAACGATTAATATAAAGAGATCTAACTTATGTTATCGACGTAGACTATAGTTAAGACAACACTATAAATGGTAAAAAAGTATTGCTAAAAAATTATTAATAAATAAGCACACGGTTTATTATACAATTAAAATTTCGCACGCAATGGGGGGGGGGGGGGGGGGGGGGGGGGGGGGGGTCGAATGCATAAACCTAAGCACGCAAGTCAATTATCTTAACCACTACACTATTACACGAGTTGCGATCTGTTAAATAATTTTGAAATGCATTTGTGACTGAGGGTGGCGACCTCGGGAACGACTTCTGAATACGCGTCCATGCCATTGTGGAACCCCACAAAAGTTTTCACATTTACCTCCTTTCTATATAAGTCAGCTGAAACAGTGACGAAACAAAAACACGTCTTGTTCCAATAAACTCTCAAGTGTAAGGATCTGTGGATAAGTTGTGTCATCCGAAATTGTGTTATTTTTTTATAAAACCTCTTCCTAGCTAATTGGGAACACGGAGTAATGTGACAACTGTCACATAAATTTCAGAAAGGAATGTTTTTTAAATAATGCAATCCATTCATTGCCGATTGCGCTGTGAATTCACCCGGTTGTCCGCGCGGATAATTTGCGTTGTCACGACGTTAGGAGCAAGCTAAGTAAACCAGTCGGATATGTAGCATGTAGCGATCTTTCGGTAATGTCCACTGCACCACTATTTTAATCTCGGTTCAGTGGAATTTACATATCGTACAGTATGTAATAATAGGTAATAGGGATTTATTTTACCAAAGGATAACTGCTGAACTAACCTTAATTTCATTGTGACATTTACGAAATGCTGAGTGATTTTTAAATTTTCACCCTCTTATTAAGAGCAGTTTATACTGTTACGGTTACAAGAAACCCTTTACAATTCTTGATAAGTAAATATTACATTCGTTTTTCTGTGTGTACTTTCTTTCAATTAGGTTACCATAGTCTGTCAATAAACCGAAACAAGTCGTTACTTCAGATAAATAAATGAATAAAAAAAATAAAATATAAAAGCAGATTAAAGAATTAATTAATTTAATAACTTTTGCAATTCGAAAAACTGTATATGGCTACAAAATAAATATTTTTTGAATATCGAATAAATATGCTCCGAATTCTTATACCTATTATTTTCACAAGTGACAAACTTAATAAAATAAAATTTCTGACGATGAATGACTAATATTTCTTTTATATTTACACAAGAACGCCTGTATACTGGCCATTTGATTTAATTATTCCAAGAACTCCTGGTCTACGTAGTTACACAGCCGTGTGTCAGTGTGTGGTAGCCGTGTGTCAGTGTGTGGTAGCCGTGTGTCAGTGTGTGGCAGCGTCAACAATGGGTCGCCACAGTGTGCAATAGACTGTTTACGTTTCCAATGACTGATTTAATGGAAAGGCCATTACGAGGCAACCCCCGAAATTAAAGTGTGTAATTCATTAAACAGTTCTACGAATGTAAATTAATATTAATTCCACTGAGTAGAAGTAATTTTTTATTTTCTAATGACTAGTGGAAATACTCTCAACATCAGTTATAATGACTTGCACTATTTGATTAGTTAACCCTTACTCATTCATATTTAGAAAGTGTTTAATATTTATTTCAGATATTTTAATTCCTCATACATATCTGAAACATTCAAACGATAAAGGCGTTTTAAAATTTGAAACGAAAACCAATGGTAAATTTTTAAACACTATTATTTACTATTAAAAATAGCGTGCTACGTACGTTTATAACATGTTACTGATTTTAGTGATCTAATTATCAAATGAAAATACACATATGCTTAAATTTGAAATACTGTGAAACATAATAAGAAATAACTGTAATTTAAAATAAATATTAAAATAGCTGCATCGACCTGAATGCAATTTTAATATTAGTCGGCGACTTGTTTAATTTAGATTATTTATCATGTTTATAGTTTTTTATCACGAAATTTTGAATATCTTGTTGATTTAGAAGATAAAAAGTCAAAATCTTTTAATTATAAATTTAAAAATTTTAAAAATGGTAGATGTAAGTCATCACAATTACATATTTTTCATCCTGAAACTTAAAACAGTCATAATTTTTAATTGTATTTTTTTTAAATTAATAGTATATTACATCGCAAGTATGGTTAGGCACGTCTTTGGTAGTAGACCATTGTGTATCAACTACGTGCAAAACCATGGTCTTCGACCATGGTTTTTTTCATCGTCCTTTGAACATTGAATTGCCCGCGTAAAGGCTAATGTAACCCTACGATTGATGCAAGTTATTTTATTCGAAACCACGATATGTTATGAGACTATAGAGCCCCTTGAGTAGTGAGTCTCAGAAAGCTCTTTACCGAAAGTGTGCGAGAACATGTGGCTCCCATCTGTTTGAGCTGCGATTGTTAATTTCGTAGGGCGTGAGATTTGAAAGTAATTCGTTCCGAGTTCAAATTTGGTAAATATGTCTACAGTAAATGAATGAAATATATTGTGCGTTATTCAGTGGTCATTTGTGGAACTAATTAACTGACTGCGTGGTGGCATTTGAAATTAATTAACTGCCGCGGGCCTGACAGTTGTGTAAAGGCCTTTCTTGAGAGGGCTGGGGACACCCTTTAGAATTCGAAGTTGAGTGTGCGAGAGAGACAGAAACATGATAAGCAAACCCCAAATGGTGGATCTTCTGAGTGAAAAAAAATGTCGACAGCCAATCACAGTTGGAATATTTTCAGAAAAAAAAGGGTACATAGTAAAAAAAAGTATAAAAAAAATAGTCTGTGAGAAAGTAATAATCAGGGGACCGTCAGCCAGGTTCAGGCATTGTCTGGAAACCGGTACCCTTGCAGCGGGTGATATTTTGTCGAGCGGACTGTTTTTGGCCTCGTGAGACCCTCCCATTGTTTGTGATTAGGCACAGCGGGGAAAAATCGGAATATTGTACAATATTAATTAATTAAATTTTATTGTACTGCACTAGCCTCGTTATATGATTATGAGTAAATCAAAAAAAGATTGCAAACAATCGGTCAATATTTTCAATGTTAGTTGATCTTTAAAGCTTAATCTTCCTAACTCGTTCACCAATCCAGGCATTCCACATAAGTTATAATTATTATCAATGGTTTCACATAAAATTGTAACGCCTATTCACAGAAAATCGCCGATCCTCCAATGTACACTGAAATCGGTGTTCAATAGAGTTGCAACAAATTTGAACCACACAGGTTCATTCGGAGAATCTAGGGGAAAAGCATCATTTAGACCCTGTTTTTTCTCATCCAGTGCAGCGTGAAGTGTCGTCTACAAATTCTAAGTCACCTGTCAAGATCATTTTGTCTGTCGTTATTTGAGTGAAACAGATGTTAATAAGCAGGTAAGTTATAATAATAATTACCTAACTTTTTATTTCCTCTCATTTACCAGCGACTAAATAGTCTTGGAATAAAAATAGTACTTGGCGTGATGTAATATCCAAATGTTAGGTTATTCAAAACCTACTATAAGAGATTCAAACCACCAAAGCTGGGATGTACAAACTAAGTCGTGACCGTCTGCATTGAAATTGATGCCGGGTCGTTCGAACAAATTTCCACTAGATTTTCTGCGGAAATTTAAAGGTATCTTAGATATCTAATCTTGCAGTGGCTAGTGTCATACATGAAAGATAAGATAAATACAATTGTTTAATAAAAACAGAAATTTGTTTTTCGCGATGAGTAGGGATGTAAATTTGCATGAAACTTTAGCCTGATAAAAAGTTTCATGAAACATTGGGAGTTTCTTGAAACATTGCAATGTTTCAAATATAGCGGCGGGAACATTCAAACTGATAAGATAAGAGCCTATTAGGTATTTTCACTTCAATAAACAGCTAACTTCACATAGTAGATTGCGGAGGGGAAAATAAGGGACCAAATGTGTGGGATTCAGTTCATTTTTGCCCTATTTTGCTAACATCTTCGTAAAAGGTAATTTTTTCTGTATAAGTGTAGTTAAAAAATAGTTTTTATTTTTTAGTTACTATTTAATGAAATAATAAAATAATAATAATGACGATTAATTACAAATATATTACAGAAATAAAGTTTCGATCCATTTTCCCCCCTCAGCTTTTGACAAAGTGAAGTTAGCTGATGGTTGAAGTGAAAATACCTTATGGAGGCTTTCATATCCCAACTTTTTCCTGCCGGCTGATTTGATTTATTTTTCCGGTTTGTGCTGTGGACCAATGATGCCAATGTTGGCACCCTGAGCTACTGCGTTTGCGTTAGGGCTGACCGCTCATTGGCCGCACTTGGCGCACGATTCAAAATTACATTAAAAAACAATTCTTATAACTTGAGTAAATAATTATTAAAATATTCACAAGGATATATACAAGTTGTGTAACTTTGATTTCAGGCAAAAAAAAACAAACAAGATATATATTATATTAATAACAGTTTATTTTCAGTGAATTCCAAAGACCAAATTATATTTTAC
The DNA here is from genome assembly GCF_010883055.1 of Belonocnema kinseyi. Lineage (NCBI taxonomy): Eukaryota > Metazoa > Arthropoda > Insecta > Hymenoptera > Cynipidae > Belonocnema > Belonocnema kinseyi. The sequence goes on along the minus strand of NC_046665.1, from coordinate 24,035,319 downwards.
AAATCATTCAATTTAAAAAGAAATTTCTTGGAAAAGTGATTAAACATAATTATTTATAAGTTTTTAATATTTTGTATGTATTTTTCTGGGAATTCATATAATTATATAAACTATAAATACATAAATTATCACGACTGCATTGTAGTTGTGCTTACTTTCTTTTTTTACTTCAAGCGTCGTTTTGTCACGTCTCAATCGAAAAGAACAATCTGAAATTTTGTTTTAGAATTACTCAAATATTATCACTATTATATTCTGCAATTAGCTTCTATATATCAAGCTGCTGAAATATCATATGGTATTTAAAAAAATGTATCTATTAACAAATATTTTGAGAAATATTAGTCAGTCTTTCAAATTCAATGAAAATAAACTGTTATTCATCAAATATATGTGTTATAATTTTTTTTTCTGAAATCAAAAGTTACTCAATTTGCATACATTCGTGTGTATATTTTAATAATTATTTATTTAAATTACAAGAATTGTTTTTCAATGTAATTTTGAATCGCGCTTCAAAAGGTAGACAACCAGCGCTC
>NC_046665.1:24030021-24034680 GCF_010883055.1 Belonocnema kinseyi | reverse complement strand
ATAATAGTATTAATATTTATATAATTTATATTTTATACATGAAATAACATAACCTCAAAATATACACATATCAAGAAGCGCGCGATCTATTCAAATCGTGAGAAACGCCAGCATCGAAATCTGGAAATATTAAAATGCCAATCTCCTGAATTTATTACAAAGCAGTTAGCAGATAGATATATAAATAGAATCGCCGAAGGTGCACCTTCGAGTTTTCAAATTCAGAAGAGGAGAAATGGGTTGCGCGCGCAACTCAGTCATTTACAGCGTCTCCTACTATATTCACACGGGCATAGCCCTGTCATAATATTGGACCACATCTCGTTTCAGATCTGGGATCACTGGCTGGCGGATGGCTAGCTTCACCAAGCTTTCTTGAAATGCAAATTATTATATTCTATTTTGAATGGAAGATCGATTATTTTAGTTTAAAATTCAACTATTGGGATGAAAATGAACTTATTTGTTGTTAATTTATATTTTTCGTAGAAAATCAAACTATTTTGTTACAAAGTGTAAGTGTTTGTTCAGAATTGAACTCTATATTATTTAAAAATAAAAGTATTTGGTAGAAAATTAATTTGTTTGCAGGAAATGTAAACATTTGTTTAAATATTCATCGTTGTGGTCGAAACTCTACATTCTTTTGGAATTAAATTTGTTTTTTTTACATCCATATTTTCGAATTAAAAATTCTAATATTTTATAGAAAATTCGTCTTTTTGTCTGAAAAACTAAAGAATTTGGTAGAAGATTAGACTATTCGGCTGAAAAGTAAACTTTTTTCTGGAAAATTTGTCTTTTTCGGTATAATATTACTATTCTTTGTTTAAAATTCATCTATTTTGATGGCGATAAACAATTTTTTTTTAAATTCGTATTTTTTAATTGACACGATAGAAAATTCGACTTTTTTAAGATTAATTTGTAGGCTGAAAATGTTACTATTTCACATTTGGTACAACAAATTTTTTTTAGTTGAAAATTGAACATTTCCTAAACATTGACGTGTTTTTGCTAGGCAAATTCTGAGATCAGGTTAATAGGTTTTATTTTAAGGGTTACAAAATAAGCACTATCTTAAAATAAAACATTAAAAATGGTAAAGTATTAAACTCACAAACTTTAACTGTACAAATTAAATGGTAAGGACTGACAAACGCCCCTAACTTTCATTATTTATTAAGCAGCCAAAACAAAAAATTTCTAAAATATACCAACTAAATGTCGCCATCTTATCGGTGGTTTAAATTTAGACGATTGAAGAAAATTTAATATGGAATTTTTAAGACTTTATTTTTTAGCAGCTGAATTTTCAACTATGAAAATGAAAGAAAATTCAAATGTTGAAAATTCAATTTTAAAGTTTCTTCCATTTTCAGCTGCTTGAAATTAAATTTTTTAATTCCGTGAATTTTTATTAACTGGATTTTTAACAGCTGTAATTCAAGGAAAAGCTTTTTAAATTTATATTTATTGGCTAAAAAATAAAACTTATAATTTGGTTGAGAATTAAATTATTTTATTCAAAAGTTATGACTTTTTAAATTAAAATTATTTCTTGAAAAAAAAGATCCTACTCCATCTTCACTCCATTGGGAATCGAACCACAAGCCTTCTGATTTCCGGTCAGGTGCTTTTCCAATTAAGCTATTAGAGGGATCAGAATGAGAACTCTTAATTCAAGAACATAACGCTAATTTTTAGCTAGGTGTTAATGGTACAAGTAATTATATAAAATTTTTAAATTTATCTGCTATATCATCAGAGATTGTACCTGAACCGACAGTAGATCAACCCTCCAAACCATGAAGGCAGAAAATCTACACAATATCGATCAAGTTAAGAATCTTCAATAACAGAAAATGCTTAACGTCTTAATAAGACTAGATGGAAAATAATATTTTTAAATTAAAATTATTTCTTGAAAAAAGATCCTATTCCATCTTCACTGCATTGGGAATCGAACCACAAAACTTCTGATTTCCGGTCAGGTGCTTTTCCAATTGAAATTTCAACGTCTTAGTTCAAAATTCGAATTTTTTTATAGAAAATTAAACTAATCGGTCAGAAATTAACTTTTTTGTTGAAAATTCATATTTTTCTTTTTGAAAATTTAACATATTTCAAGAAAAATGTTGAAAATTATATACCTTTAAAATGTACATATTGAATAGTAAATAATTTGAAAATCTATATTTATAAAATCCAACAATTTTCAATTGGAATCCTTTAAAATTGTAGAAATTTGAAATATTTAAAATTAAAGAGTTTTTATTCCAAACCACCATGTTATGAGCCGATTGTGCCGCCAGAAAAGTAAGCGTTAAGAGGGCTGGGGACATGAGCTTTTGTAATGTCATCGTTGGCCACTATTTTCTTCGAAAGTACAATGAAGAATATGACTTATATGGTAATCCTGCATTCAGAAAAGAATGCTCTATGCCTATATTTTTTTAAAATTTTAATAAACATTCCTTAAATTAACAATAAGCTTAGTCAAAAGTACCCTACTTTTGAAGACTAATTTCTCGGCTCGTAATGATTATTTCACAAATTTACAAAACCATAAACATGTATTGACTTTTCATCTATAAGTGTATGTACCTATTTAAAAAAATTTTTTTACATAAATATGAAAAACAGAGGCCAACGAAGTGTCTCCATGGAGCAAATTTAAGGCAAGTAACTACCGATCCTAACGGCCAATATCATGGAGATTTTTAGGCACGCCCACGCTGTTGTACTCAATGCACTGTATGCCCCTTACCTCACCCCGGACAGCTGCAGGGTCCTAAGCCCTGAAGGTCACAACGCCTACGCTAACTGTGTTTCACATCTGGCACCAATCTCAAGAAAACATTCTTAGGTTCATTTCTGAATTTTTTCTCGAGTCTCCAATGAAATGAACGAGATTTTAAGTTCCCAAAAAATTTGATAAAAATACTTCTCTGACGTTCAACGGATTTGCACGTTTGTTGAAATTCTAAATCGAATGATATATACTTTCAGGAGTCACTTTTTTCATAAAAATTGAATACAATAATTCTTAAAAAGTAGGATAACTTTGACTAAGGTTATTTTTAATATAATACGATTTTTTTTTATAAAAAAGTGACTCCTAAAAGTATATATAAATCGATTCAGAATTTCAAGAAACGTGCAAATCCTTTGAACGTCAAAAAAGTATTTTTAGCAAATTTTCGTAACTACCGTCAGGATTGGTAGTTACTTGCCTTCAATTTACTCCATGCAGACACTTCATTGGCCTCTGTTTTTTCATATTTATTTAAGAAAAATTGTTTAGATAGGTACATATACTTGTAGATGAAAAGTCAATAGATTTTTATGACGTTGAAAATTTTTGCAATAATCATTACAAGCCGAGAAATAATTCTTCAAAAGTCTGTAATCATTGTTTCATAGTTAGAGAGTAAGATTGCAATAGAAAACACGTTTTTGTAGTATCTTGTAAAATTTGAATCAAAATTTTCATTGGATATAAAGTATATTTAGAAATTATCCCAATGAAATGTTTCTATTATATGTATGAAAATTTAAATAGAACATTTTCAACATTTCAAACTTTATTTCGACTTATTGCGACTATTTTCTGTAAAAACATTGTCAATAATTATAAATTGTGTGGTATGCATGGATTCGTAAAGAAATAAGGTAGAAGGGTTATGTGTAAAATTGCAATGATAATTTATAATATTGAAAATATGCTTGGTCTAAGTAACCCTGCTTTTTATAAGACTAATTTCTGGGCCTGTCATTATTATTTCACAATTAGAGAGTAAGATTTCAATAGAAAATACTTTTTTCTAGTATATTGAGAAGTTCCGGTCCAAATTTGCATCGGATATCAAGTATATTTCGAAATTATCACAATGAAATGTTTCGATTAGATGGAAATTCAAATGGAACATTTACAAAATTTTAAACCCTGACTTTCAATCAATTTGCACGTTTCTTGAAATTCTCAATCGATTGATATATACATTTAGGAGTCACGTTTTTCATAAAAAATGGTAATATATTAACAATAACATAAATAATGATTACTTCACAAATTTACAAAACAACACAGAAAAACGCTGGTGTTAAATTTGTTGCAGCTCAAATTTCATTGGGCTCCCAATGATCATTTGAGAGAGTTTTCATGTCTCAGATGTATTCCTCTGAACGTAGGTGCCCATGTGGGCATCTAGGGGAAAGTATCATTTGGAGACTGAATTTTGGCTCATGCAGAGTTGCGGAGTTCTGAATCGCGCCGTCAGCCACCTGAATATCTGTCAAAGCAACTATTCGCTTTGCGATATTAGCCTAAATAATTGTTAATAAGGAAACCAATTGAAACAATATTTACCTAATTTCCAAATTTCTTTCATTTAATAGAATAAAATTATAACTTCCTAATGGAACTTCCAAAAGTTAGGTTATTCATGCCCGTCGACATTTAAACTAAAGCCGGGATGTATAGAAATAGTCATGACCGTCTACATATACAATAAGGTATTTTCACTCCAATCACTAGCTCACTTCACTTCGTTAAATACTGAGGGGATAACAGTTGACCAAATGCATGGGAATCGGTTAATTTTTGCTCTATTTTTCTAATATCTTCGTAGAAAGTAATTTTTCTGTATAAGTGCA
>NC_046665.1:24028573-24029921 GCF_010883055.1 Belonocnema kinseyi | reverse complement strand
AGTACGCAGCCTTATCCTTGCATGCGGGGCTCTACAAGGATGGATGAACCCCTTTCCCTAGCTTCTCGTGGGAACAACAATGACAACACCAAACATAGTTGTGGTAAGTGCGGTTCAAAACAACAGAACGCGGAGGGCTCCCGACAATGGGTCGGCCAACAGTGCCGACCAATCTAGAGCTGGGGGAGCCAATGAAAATGGATTCAATGCGATGGATCGGCGGGATCTCGTGACCTTTGGGTAGACGGAGCAACTGAATCACGACTTGCTAGACTGCTACGATGCGAGTGTGGCCCGTGAACGGGGTTACATGGCACGGCTGAATGTTCTGTGGTGCGCAACAACGTCTGCGAAACCATGCTGAACTACTCCGTAAAAGGGGCTATGTAAGCGGAACGCCTACTCAACCACAGCTAGAACAAGCCGGCAACAAAGAAAGAGAGGCGACACTAAGACCAACCGCGGGCAGGCATCCAATAGATGAAGAGCGATGCTTTACGATCCGGCAGGAATTTTACCGCCAAGGTTCGAAAGTTCGTGCGCGAACTCCTGACCGGTTATCACACACTTAACAAGTCAAAGCTGCTGACCATCAGGCAGCATATTGTTGAGAGAATAAGTATACTATCTGACGGTAAGAGAAGTCTAGAGCGGAGGGAGAGGTGGGTCAGAGAAAATCAACAGTTTCTCTCTGACCCATCTCGACTCTTCCAAGACCCTCCAGTTACTGTCGAACACCCACCCAAACCAGAAGAGGTCGAAGTATTTTGGAGAGAAGTCTACGAAGGCCCACCCATCACTACCGAGGAGGTGAAAAAAGTATCAAGAGGGATGAAGAACTATTCCGCACCGGTACCAGATTGTGTCAAAATCTTCTGGTGGAAGAAGTTTTCTTCAACCCATCAGCATTTGGCCCGTATTTTCACCCCATATTTGAAGTCGGAACAGCCGATTCCAGAGTGGTTGGTGGAAGGGCACATAATACTTCTGCCGAAAATAGGCAACTTAGCTGACCCGAAGAATTACAGGCCAAGAACTTGTCTGAACACGCTTTATAAGATATTCACAGCTATCCTAAATGATAGGATTGTTCGGGCAATTGAACCTGTGTGGCAAGAAATGTATGAACAACGAGGCTCAAAGAAAGGCGTAGTATTTTACATGGACGATCTTAAGATCTATGCTAAAAACAGAGAGCAACTTCATCTAGCTCTGGGGATTGTCGAACGATATACTAAGGAAATTAGAATGGAATTTGGGTTAGACAAATGCGCCAAGGTTTATTTCAAGCGAGGAAAACTTAATGGCATCCCTGAAGATCCTGAGCTCGTTGATAGAAGCGCCATAC
>NC_046665.1:24017059-24028473 GCF_010883055.1 Belonocnema kinseyi | reverse complement strand
TATAACGTATATAACGTATATATATGTTTTGTTAAAAGGTCGTCTTTCTTTGTAAAAATTTAATTGTTTTATGGAAAATTTATACTTTTTGTTTAAAAATTACATTTTTCGGTTAAATTATCAACTATAAATATGTTTTGGTTGTAAAGTCGTTCTGTTGTAAATGCAACTATATTGTTAAAAATTAAAATTATAATTAAAATCATAATTTTTGGGTGGAAATACTCTTTTTGTTTTTAAAATTACATAATTTCTTTGAAAGTTCATGTATTTTGTTGGAAATTGACCTTGTTTAATAGAAATTTAATCTTTTTGGTAGAAAATGTATCATTTTTGGTTAAAAATGCAATTGTTTGGTTAAAATATCAACTGTACATCTTCTGGGGTTTGAAAGTCGATTATTTCGCTAAGAGTTGAACTACTTTGTAAAAAAAATAAATTTTTTTAATAAGGTTTTTTAATTATGGTTGGAAATTTAACTATTTGGTTGAAAGTTTAACTCTTTCATTGAAAACTCATATTTTTCGCTTAAAAAATTCAACTTTTTGTAGATATTTCGTTTTTTTTTACTTTAAAATTAAATAATTTCTTTAAAAATTCAAGTATTTTGTTTAAGATTTGTCTTTTTTTGTAGATCATCAATTTTCTTGGTCGAAAATTTAACAACTTTCTTTAAAATTAATTTTTTCTGTTAAAAATTATTTATCTTTATCTGAAAATGTAACTATTATATGATTGATTAAAAATTAATCGTATATATTGGTTAAGTTGGAAAATCGTTTTTTTATAGAACATTAATCTTCTTGGTCAAAAATTCACCTTTTCGCTTGAAAATTCGTTTTTTTTCTTGTTCAATTCAATTTTTTAGCACAGCTTTTATCTGGCAATTGTACTATTCCATTTTTGGTTAAAACTTTATCCTGTATATTTTATTAGTTAAAACACCAATTATTTGATAGAAAATCAATTTATTTTGTTGAAAAGTAAACTGACCTGGTGAAGTGAGGAAAAAGAAGATAAAGTGTCTGTAATAAGGTGGAAGTGAAGGTGAGGTGAAGGGTACTGTGGAGAAGGTGTGAGGAGAAAGTGGAAAATAGGCACGTGCGAGTTTTGAGGTTAGGGTTCGAACCGGAAGGACAAGGAGAAAAGGCGTTGGTGATAGCCGAGGAGAGAGAGCGTCAGCTGAGACGAAACGGTAGCTTGACTGCAGTAGTGGGAAGCAGAGTGAGTGAGAGAGAAGTCACAGCAGGCGGGAAGAGAGATAAAGTGGAAGGGGAGTTAAAGTTAGTGAGCAACAGCTGAACAGAACGATGAGTGGCGACGCGGAGAAACGAAAAAAGAAAATGGAGTTGTACTGGAAAAGATAAAAGTGGAATGGGAGAAAGAGAGGGTGCAAGCGAACATGGAGAGCAAGAGTGAAAGGGAGAAAGTAATGAAGGAAGTAGAAAAACTGCAAATAAGCGTTCAGGAGCTCAATAGGAAAGTAGATCGGCTATTGGGGAAGGAGAATGCAGCGGAGACGAAGAAAGAAGGAGAGCTATCCATTGAGGGATTGGAAGCAGAAAAATGAGAGACGTGAGCTGTCAGACGGAGGAGCAGTACGAGAGCACGTGGAGGAATCCTCCAAGAGCTCTGACGAAGGAAGAGTGGGCGGTGGAGGAGGAAAGAGCAGCAAGAAGGAGAAATCTGAAGGTACTGGGGGTCAGTGGTGACGACTGTGAGGTAGTAAGTGTAGTGGGGAGCTTAACGGCACACACGCATAGGGTGGCGAAAGTAGAGCAGTCGTGGAAGATAGACGGTGGTCTGATGCTGAAACTAAAATCTATGGAGAGTAAATTAGAGATACTGGAGGCAAGGGCGAAATTAAAGAATACAGGGTTGTGGATAGACGAAGACAGGACGAAGAGAGAGGAACTGGTGGAAGAGTGGCTGCGGAGAGAGAAAGGAAGGCTCGAGCAGGCAGGAGTTGATGTAAGAATCAAATACATGAAAACCAAAGTAGGAGAGACCATCTGGAAATGAAATGAGAGGGAAGGCAGAATGGAGGTGGTTTGGCTGGATGAGAAAGAAGATCACTAGGACGAAGAGAGAGAGAGAGAGAGAGAGGAAAAGAAGAGAGTGGGGAAGAAGTCTAAAAGTGAAAGTGAAAAGCAGAGCAAGGTGTTCGGGTTATGTGAAAAAACATGTGAAGAAAGCGAGTCCCAGATCTGAATTATATTTTTTTTTCAAAAAATCTCTGATCCAATTCAGAAATACATACAATTGCTTTGAAAAATTTCCTGTTCCAATTCAAAATTCAGGATGAAATTAGAAAATTCAAAATTTTAAATCTGAAAATGATTTTCTTGAGGTGGAAATCTTTTGAATTTTAAACTTTTAAAACTGAAGCTTGACAAATTTTTAATTCAGAAATATTTCATTTAAACGTTTAATAATTGATACGTATAAAACACAAACTTTTAACACCTTTTAATTTTACAATTTTTTAAATTAAATTATTTTAAAATACGAAATAACCGTTTTAAAATTTTTATGACTTTAACATTTTAGAGATTTTGGGTTAAAAAATACAAATTACGCTATTATTTTTAAGGTTCAAAATGATAATAATTCAACAAAATGTCAGTTCGTAACATTAAAAATTGAACGATTAAATGAATTTTCTAACTAAAAACTTTTAAAAATAAAAGTTACATTGTTTTTATTTTAAGTTGTTCCAGATTAATATTTTTGCATTTTTATTTAGAGATAAAAATTATAGTTTGCCAATTGAAAATGTTAGAAATTAACTTACTATCAAAATAATTGAATTTTCAACTAAAAAAAAAAGAGAATAACAAATTTCCAACAACATAATTACATTTTCAATTAAAATCATAAATCTTCAACAAAAAAAGTTTGAATTTTCAATTAAAAACTGTTGAACTCATCCAAAAAGATATTAATTTTACACAAGAGTTGACTTTTTAGTCAATAAGGATTTTTTTTAAATTGTTGAATTTTAAAGCCAAAAAGGTGATTTTTTTACAAAACAGTGTAAACTTATTTTTAAACGGAATAGTTCAAGGACTTCTGGTTAAAAATATAAACTTACTTTCAATGCTTTGAATTGAAGAATAAATAAATCAATTTTTTAATTTTAAAGACTGAATCATTTTAATCAATAAAAATGGATTAATTACAATTCTTTTTTAATTTGAACCTTTCTAAATTATAAATTGAATTCGTTTGTTTTAAGTCGCTTTATATTATTAATTTTTACATTTTTATTTATAAATCCAAACTCAAAAGTCTTATTTACGAATTGACAATTTTAAAAATCGAACGGTGGAATAAAACAGTTTCGTTTTCAACTAAAAAAAAATGAAGTTTCAACTAAATCCTTAAATTTTAAACGAAGGAAATGAATTTTCATTAAAAATTATAAATCTTCATAAAAAAAGGCTTACATTTTTTATTAAAAACTGTTGAACTCATTCAAACAGAAATTTTTTCACAAATAGTTGACTTTTCAGTCAAGAAAGAAATTTGTTTAAATTCTTTACATGTAATGCAAATTACACGTGTGTTCAACCTCAGTTTAATTACATTCAAAATTATTTCTTAGCATAATTATATAGGTTGAAATTTTTTATTTTAGTACCTTAGAATTAAGAATTAATTGTTTACAGCATTTTGAACTTGAAACCGGTTCGAATTACGCAGATATTTCAATATGTAAAAAATATATATTCAAAACTTAAATTACTAAATTGGAAGGAAGGTTATGTAATGAAAGAAAAACAACAATTTTGAGCCGTATATATAAATAAATGTATTGGCTCGGTGGAAAAAGTCTGAAAGGCATAATCGGAGTGCTTTCTGGCCTTGAGTCTCCTCGCCTCTCACAGACCGAAAATAAATAAAACATTTTATATAAAATATACATAAAAAAATCGGGGTGCTTTCTGAGCGTGAGTCCCCTCGCCTCTCACAAAAGAAAAATAAATACAAGCATTTCATGTATTATATGAATATGAAACAATATCGGGGTGCTTTCTGAACGTGAGTCCCCTCGCCTCTCACAAACTGAAAATAAATCAAATCATTACATATAATACATAAATAAAAAACAATGTCGGGGTGCTTTCTGAACGTGAGTCCCCTCGCCTCTCACAAACAGAAAATAAATCAATTGATTACATATAATACATAAATAAAAAACAATATAAATAACGACATTCGAGACAAATGTTCATCTAAAACCACAGCAGCTCGAGCAGTTCGGTTTTGTTGATGCACTGCCGATTTTACGACAGTAATAGCATTAACGCTATCTGTCGATAAGCGATTACGCTTTTTCGTCGAAACATCGGGTAAAATCGAAAAGGTCCTTTCTGCAGCAGCATTTGAGTGAGGCAAAGATCTAATGTATCCTACCAATTTCGTCAATTGGGGATATTTGGCATTACCGTTCGCGTATCTATTACATAAATTTTTTTCTACATCTCATCGAAAGAAAGCATGTCAAGTTTAGGTTGCGAAGAAAAATCCCGATACACGAGGCGCCATTCCGCTTTTAAAGCAGGCTTGTCGAAGTTTCCACCAAATTTTTTCGCAAAAATAGAAAATGTCCTCCAAATTGGTGTCTCTGTCGCTATCTTGCAAAACTTGTGTATCGTCAAAGACAGACAATTTGGCGAAAAATTCATCCCGAATGTAGTACAACCTACTCGAAGTTTGAGAAGCGGCCTCAGCTAAAAAAGACAGACAATTTTCTCGAATTTGACGTATAATTTCTGCAATTACAACGATATTCTGAGACAATTCCTCAAGAATATCGTTGCTTTCTGATCCAAAACTTACAGTGTCTATCGATTTCTGATTACCCGGTGAAGAAAAATCAATCTGCTCTGTCTCCAAAAACTTCAGCACTCTTGTTTCCGAGTGTTAAAAAAAATAAATTAATTTTATTAAACTCGAATAAAATTAACTCTAAGAAAGCTAAATATGCTTTCGTTCTTGGATCTTCCAAGTTATTTTTGATTTCAAGAAAAGTTGCATTAGATTTTTCGGTAAAGCATCTTATTGCAAGCATCTTTTGCAGCTAAAGCGGGTTTGTGGCATATATATTTTTTTTGTTTGGAAAATGCATTGATATATTTGAGAATCTTTGAAATACTGTGAAATAGTTGCATGAAAAAATTAAACGTTTGCATTTTCCATTATTTTGTGTGCTGTCAAAATTTTAATTTTTTATTTATCAAGAAAATTCAAAAAGTTGTTATAAGCTTCTCGGGCATTTAGAATTCAAACTTTTTCTTCTCTTGTCATATTTTCATATCGTCGGTTATTTGACTTAAAAGGTTCATTTTCGTGTGTGTACAGAGAATTCTTGAATTTTGAGACAAGTGGTTTCAAAAATATTCAAAATGAGCTCACTTTTTGAAATTTTATTCAAAATGGCTGGCTAACGAACTTGACCTTTAGTTTAGGACACTAAAATTTTTCGGATTCAGAGGGTCTCAAAACGTGGACATTTGACAAAAACTGGGGGGGGGGGGGGCTTGTCAAATTTTACACATATCTAATACGATTATGAAAAAATATTTTGCTATACTTTCTATGAAACAATGTTATCTATTTATTTTTTCTTAGCTTGTGTCATCCGTCGAAAAATTTAATTGTTGTATTTTAAATGTTTTTTTTTACAAATAAAACAAAAACTACGTGTCCTGTAAAAAAGTTTCAATAACAAATTTAAAAATGTTTTTTGGGTGCACAATGTTTGTCTTATCATTGTTCTTCCTATGTTTCATAATTTGAGCGCAAAATGCATTTTTTGATTTTTGATTAGTTTTTGTGTGGTCAAAATTAGAATTTTCGATTTTTCGAAAAAATTCAAATATTTGAAATGATAATCTTGTATGGCTATCGAAAAGTAAAATTTTTCTTTTCAGGTACTATGAACAATTGCTCACAGGCACATACACATAAAGACTCTTATTTTAATTTTCATTTTAATTAATTTTTATCTTAATTTTACAGGAATCTAATACCTTCTCCGATGAGAATGTAAAAATAATTCATTTGTCGTGAAGTATTTTTTGATAGTTCTGTTTTTGGTTTTAATCGTAAAAATATAATTAAAAACATTAAAAAATTAAATATTTTAAAACTCACACACGAGACGAAAAATAAATTAGTAGACAAAAGTTGTTATTAGAATGTGCCCACGCAGCGAACAAAATTTTTTGTTTTTACTGTCAATTATGTTTTTCATGATTAAAGCCAAAACTACGCATCCTATCAAAAAGTGGTTGATAACAAATTTGTAGATGTTTTTGAAATACAAAATTTTTTTTGTACTCATCTTTGACCGTATTTTGCATAGTTTGGCCCTAAAATGTTATCTTTGGATTCTTTTTTTTTCTATGATCTCAAAATACGAAATTTGGATTTTTCAAAAAAATTCCAAAAGTTGTTATAATAAGCTTGTAGGACATTCAGAAAGCAATATTTTTCTTTACCTGCCTTTTTTTCATATCGTGGGTTATTTCGGCTAAAATGTTCATTTTCGTCTGTTTTTTGGAATTTTGTAAATGCTATAACTCTGGTAATTTTTGATTTTCTGAAAAAGTCATGAGGATAAATTTTTCGAATTTTTTAATGCTATGAATAACCGTACAGAGAATTTTTGAATTTCAAAAAAGTGGTCTCAAAAATATCCAAATTTGTCCACTTTTTGAATTAAAAAAAAAAGCTGGCTAACTAACTTGACCTTTAGTTTCGGATACTAAACGAGTTTGCTTCGTTTAAAATGTGGAAAATAAAAATAGACAGTACTTACCTCTTACCACAGATGATTCCACTTTACGTGAATTACTTGATGGTACCTCGTAGTACTCCCAAAAACTGAGGATATATATTGCAAATAATGCAAAAGATGCCGCAGAATAATACACAATTATGTCGAAGTCGAACCCAAAACTTTTTGTGGCTTAAATGTAATTGTGGCAAACGTAAATGTAAATATATGACTGATGGTTGTGTTTTGTTTTCATCAAGCAGGGCCGAATATAGGGAACGAAAAATCGCGGTCCACGAAAAAAAGTTTTTTTTATATGTTAAAATGTCTGCGTAATTCGAACCGGTTTCAAGTTCAAAATACTGTAAACAATTAATTCTTAATTCTAAGGTGCTAAAATAAAAATTTCAACCTATATAATTATGCTAAGAAATAATTTTGATTGCCATTAAACTGAGGTCGAACACACGTCAAATTTGCATTACATGTAAAGAATTTAAACAAATTTCATTCTTGACTGAAAAGTCAACTATTTGGTAAAAAATGTACTTTTTTGGATGACTTCAACTGTTTTTAATAAAAAAAAAACTTTTATCTTTTTTTGTGAAGATTCATCATTTTAGTTAAAGACTGAAAACTCAACTGTTTTGTGAACAAAATTTCTGTTTGGATGAGTTCAACAGTTTTTAATAAAAAATGTAAGCCTTTTTTTATGAAGATTCATAATTTTAAATGAAAATTCATTTCTTTCGTTTAAAATTTAAGGATTTAGTTGAAACTTCATTTTTTTTTTAGTTAAAAATGAAACTGTTTTATTACACCGTTCGATTTTTAAAATTGTCAATTCGTAAATAAGACTTTTGAGTTTGGATTTATAAATAAAAATGTAAAAATTAATAATATAAAGCGACTTAAAACAAACGAATTCAATTTATAATTTAAGAAGGTTCAAATTAAAAAAAAATGTAATTAATCCATTTTTATTGATCAAAATGATTCAGCCTTTAAAATTAAAAAATTGATTTATTTATTCTTCAATTCAAAGCATTGAAAGTAAGTTTAAATTTTTTAACCAGAAGTCCTTGAACTATTCCATTTAAAAATAAGTTTACACTGTTTTGTAAAAAAAATCATCTTTTTAGCTTTGAAATTCAACAATTAAAAAAAATCCTTATTGACTAAAAAGTCAAATCTTGTGTAAAATTAATATCTTTTTTGATGAGTTCAACAGTTTTTAATTAAAAATTCAAACTTTTTTGTTGAAGATTTATCATTTTAGTTGAAAATGTAATTATTTTGTTGGAAATTTGTTATTCTCTTTTTTTTTTTAGTTGAAAATTTAATTATCTTGATAGTAAGTCAATTTCTAAAACTTTCAATTTGCAAACTCTAATTTTTATCTCTATATAACAATGCAAAAATATTAATCTGGAACAACTTAAAATAAAAACAATGTAAGTTTTATTTTTAAAAGTTTTGAGTTAAAAAATTAATGTAATCGTTCAATTTTTAATGTTACGAACTGAAATTTTTTTGAATTATTATCATTTTGAACCTTAAAAATAATAACGTAATTTGTATTTTTTAACCAGAAATCTCTAAAATGTTAAAGTCATAAAAATTTTAAAATGGTTATTTCGTATTTTAAAATAATTTAATTTAAAAAATTGTAAAATTAAAAGGTTTTAAAAGTTTGTGTTTTGTACTTATGAATTATTAAGCGTTTAAATGAAATATTTCTGAATTAAAAATTTGTCAAGCTTCAGTTTTAAAAGTTTAAAATTCAAAAGATTTCCACCTCAAAAAAATCATTTTCAGATTTAAAATTTTGAATTTTCTAATTTCATCCTGAATTTTGAATTGGAATAGGAAATTTTTCAAAGCAATTGTATGTATTTCTGAATTGGATCAGAGATTTTTTGAAAAAAATATAATTCAGATCTTGGACAAGCCACTATAAACAACTATTAAAAACTATATAAATTTGTTGTATGTCAAACGACAGAATGAAAACCTCAAGAGCCGACAATCTGTTCACACGATTTCACTTGGAATTTTTCCAAGAGGATATTCTGAGTGAAGGTCTTACATGACAAATTGGGGACTCTTGAGATTCAGGCGACGAGTTTACCTACCCCCTGTAAACTCTTTAGTATTGTTCGTGGCACATCTGCCGCGTGCCTGTGTAACTATAATAGCCCGGAAGGTCCTTCAGCTGGAAAATCACGAGCCTGCCGTCTTGTTTTCGTTCCGCGCGAAAACACTGCGACAGGCTTCGAGCACGTACGTTAGTGTCCCTTTCACTCACTCCTACGCGCACCTCCTCTTCTCTCTTTCCTCTTTTTCCTCTCGCCTTCTCCTCACTTCTTTTCTCCCTCTAGCGCACTGGCGAAACCGGGGAGCTCAACTGGCACCTCGAGTTATTCGGCAGTAAGAAGCAAATTAAAGAAAAAAAATATAAATTAAATACGAAAACAAAAGAAATCCCTTTTTTTATATATCGGTAATTTAAACTACCGAATTATATGTTAAACTTTTGACGAAAATGAATTATGCCCCCCCCCCCCCACCTGGTTAGTGTTTTATTTAGGTTTAGAAATAAATTTAATAATCTATTTTATTTTACGATAACCGTAGAATTTTAGAGCAGAATTTTTTTAAAGTAGATCGACTTTAGCTTTTAGGAAATTAACAATATCATAAGTGGGGTAGAAGGGCTATTGGAGTTTTATTTTTACATTAAAATTTTTATTAAAAAAATGATTAAATAAATAATTAAAGTCAGCAAAACTCCAACGGCCGTCCTATTCGTCGTAGCTCCATTATTCTTCGTGAAAAATGAAGCTACGATAAATCATAAATGATTATCAAAAATTCAGATTTTTAGATTAATTATTTCTATTTTAAATATCAAATTAAATTTTATTAATTTTAAGAATTTTCGTTGTTGACGCGTGAAGACCGAGGTAGTGCGTTTGAGGCAGCGCTTCCCCACTGCTGGCTGCGACTCCGTTGTCGGTCTCGCAGCCAATCAGCGGGCCCGCTGCCGCTCGCACTGTTCTCGGCCATCCTTCTGCGCGGTCACCGAGAGTCGAGTAGTAGTCAGTAAGAGTAGTACGTGTGCGAGCTTCCGAGGAATCAGAGCTACGCTCTCAATTTACCTCGAAAAATAAACACCGATATCCGCATACTTTCCGTTGTCAATCATTGTCTTTGACATTTCCGCTAGTTCGTGTGAGTTCGAATCATACCCCTTCATCAAGTGACTTCGGAGTCTCCATCCATCTCGCTCTCTACAGTGCAGTGTTTAGTGCATCCGGTTGAATTTTTTTTCTTCTCGTTTCGTTTTGTCTTCTTATTTTATTTTTTTTTCTCTTTCCCTTTTTCCTGTTAGGGAGTTATTACTTAATCGTCGGAGAAGTGTTGTGCGGGTTAGTAAGACGTGTGTGTGTTAACGAGGGTTTGTGGTGCCAGGTTGGTCAGTGCTATTCCCGAGCGCTCGGTGCCTTCGCCGAACAAGTGGAACATCGGCTGCAAGGTTGTTTTCCCTTTGTTCGGTTCAATCCCCTTCTGTAGTGGCATTGTCGGCCGAGAGGTTGTGTCACTATTGAAGGGCATTAGAAGCGGGCCGAGTTCCTCACATCGACACACCGGTCCCAGGGCAACCACGACGTCCGGGCCATAGTCGTGCGATCCGAGCGTGTACAGGCAGAGTACACCTTCTAACCCCTTTTATGTCAAGGGAAGGCCGGGGACCTCGCCCTAACCGCCGAACTAGGCTCCGTTGGGCCAAACAAGCCGCAGAAGCCGAGCTCCCGCCAGCCGAGCGAGAGAGACGTATCGCGGCCCGACGGGCCGAGCACGCCGAGCGCCAACAGCAGCGTGCAATCGAGGACGCTAGGAGCCGTCAGGAAGAGCGACTTCTGAGGGAACACGAAGGACGGTAGGCCGAACGCATTCAACCGGCTGCCATTGTGCCACCAATAGTAGCTGGACCACCTTATGACACAGGTATTCCAGGCTCACAAATACCCGGAGGTTGGAACATCTTAGAGATATGCCGACGAATTGACGGGACGCGAGATCCACGGAGGAGAGGGCCACTTACCGACCGCTCTACACCCTTGAGTTTGCGGGTATCCCGGTTCTGTGAGAAACCAAGGTACGTCTTCCCGCCTGCCAATCTCACCCGGAGAAACGCCTCTCCTACCGCCGGACCCAGCCGCCCTATAGCGAGAGATTGTCCGAATACCCCACCCTGCCCGTGGGATCTGAAGGTCGCACCGTCAGTGGAATTGCCCGCACCGGACGAATTTGTGAGAATTTATACCGGTCGAGGAACCCCAGGAAGCCGGACGAGCCGATAGCGCCCAACATCCGACACCCGGCACAGGTGCGGAGGCCCAGTCTTCGGGCCACATTCCGTGTGCCGCTCCCCATCCTGCCGTTCAGGCCGTACCACTCACTCCTCGAGTCACCACAGCATCGGAGGAACCAGGGTCAGATACCCTTCTATTGTCCGCCTACGAAACGCTGGAGACGTTCTCTCCCTCCTTACTAGGTTCGCCTCCTTCCAAACGTTTCCGCGGAAGCCATAGGAGGATTTTCTCTCCTCTTCTTCTTCCTC
>NC_046665.1:24016678-24017048 GCF_010883055.1 Belonocnema kinseyi | reverse complement strand
AAAACAAATGCCGCACTCAGCGACCACTTACTTTCAAGGAAAAGCTCCCTGCACCGTCTATGGATGGGTTATCTGTTTGGTAGAAACTAATGAAGGGGGATATCAAGCGTGTGTGCTCGCCCCCACCCACCAGTCAGACCGACCCACCTCAAGGGATGCAAGGCCTTGACCGGTAGCTCGCCGCACGTCAACGTACGAACCAGACCGTCGGCGCACGACCGGCACCTCACAACTAGGGTCCGCCCTGTCAGCGCCCTAACTCGACCGGGTGTTTTCGCGGGGTCCCCCATTTCTCCCACTGTCTCCTTTGCCACCGCATTCCTCCACACGTACCTACCGCTCGTCATCGTCACCACTCCTTAGCCACCCG
>NC_046665.1:24010966-24016578 GCF_010883055.1 Belonocnema kinseyi | reverse complement strand
TTCCAACTTAACCAATATATACGATTAATTTTTAATCAATCATATAATAGTTACATTTTCAGATAAAGATAAATAATTTTTAACAGAAAAAATTAATTTTAACGAAAGTTGTTAAATTTTCGACCAATCAGATGAATTTTCGACCAAGAAAATTGGTGATCTACAAAAAAAGACAAATCTTAAACAAAATACATGAATTTTTCAAGAAATCATTTAATTTTAATTTAAAAAAGACGACTTATCTACAAAAAGTTCAATTTTTTAAGCGAAAAATATGAGTTTTCAATGAAAGAGTTAAATTTTCAACCAAATAGTTAAATTTTCAACTATAATTAAAAAACCTTGTTAAAAAAAACGTATTTTTTTTACAAAGTAGTTCAACTCTTAGTGAAATAATCGACTTTCAAACCCAAGAAGATGTACAGTTGATATTTTAACCAAACAATTGCATTTTTGACCAAAAATGATACATTTTCCACCAAAAAGATTAAATTTCTACTAAACAAGGTCAATTTCCAACAAAATACATGAACTTTCAACGAAATTATTTAATTTTAAAAACAAAAAGAGTATTTCCACCCAAAAATTATGATTTTAATTTTGAACAATGTAGTTGCATTTACAACAAAACGACTTTACAACCAACACATATTTATAGTTGATGATTCAACCGAAAAATGTAATTTTTAATCAAAAAGTATAAATTTTCCATAAAACAATTTAATTTCTACAAAGAAAGACGACTTTTTAACAAAACACATGATTTCTTAACCAAAAATGGTATTGATTACTTGTCAGTTTCAAAAATGTATTTTCAACGAAAGAGATGAACCTTCAAATAAAAAAAATACAAATTTTAAAAAAGTAGTTGAACTCTTGATAGAAAAGAGGACTTTTTTTTACAAAATAGTTACATTTTCAACAAAATAATTAATTTTTCCATCAGATAATGATAATTGAGTTTTATTGCAACTTACCTTTCCACTTTTCATAAGGTGATCTTCCATTCAAACTCCTAGACGGACACCTATCCTAAACGTGATTCGATACTGCGATGGCCTCTGCCCAGAGAAATGGTGAGAGGTTAGATTCCGTCATCATACACCTTGCTGTCTCAAACAAGGGTTCGATTCTTTCTCTCAGTCATACCATTTTGCTGAGGAGTGTATGTCACAGGGAGCCGGCTGTAGCTGAATTCCGCATTTCTGGAGATACTTATCCAATTCTTTCCAACAATACTGTTGTCCATTGTCCGACTGCACAATTTTTATTTTTCCCCCGGTTTGATTTTCCGCGACAGTCTTAAAACTTTTAAAAGCTTCCACAATGTCACTCTTATGCTTTAAAAACTTAACTTCACACCAGCGCGTTGAATCGTCTATAAATGTAGCAAAGTTCCTTACCTCACTGAGAGACTGAGTACGCATCGGACCACAAATGTCAGTATGCACAATTTCAAGAATTTTTGTGTTTTTTTTTCGGAAATGGAATTCTAACAAACTTTCCTTTTAAACAGGACTCACACACTGACAGTTGATCCTTTGTGTTGAATTCAACGAAAACAACTAGGATGGATAAAATATGTTTTCAACTTAGATAAATGTTTTTTACGTTATACATTTGTTGTAAACAAATTTTTGTGATTCGGTTTTTTTGAAGAGTAGTATCTTTCGACTTGCCATGGTTAAAGAAATGTTTAAACATTCGCGAATAATAAATAAATAAGTAGAAAATGTTCCGTAGGGTTCCCTTAACAAAATTCAATTGCGAAAAGTTGCAATTATTTATTAACAATAGCCAGCATCCACACCCGACCGCTAGCAGACGATAGCCTCAGACATGGTATCTAACACGTTAGAACACACAGTGTTACTGACAAGGAAAGCTCATAGAAGAAGTTAACGATCGTAGTTGTTTAACGAACCATAGGATTTATTTAAAATTTACTAGATAACTTCTCCGAGTTCTGAGGACCATGAATGTGTCATTTAAAAAAATTATTTTAAAAATTACTTTGACTCCCGAAGCGATTGGAAGTATTAAAACTTTGTTTCTAGAATACGAAGAAAAAAAAACTTGATATTGTTTATGAAATTAAACCGAATTGCCCCTAGCACACCTTTAAAAATCGAACAATAGTTTAAACTTGAGAATTGTCAGAAATAATAACTGCAAGATTGACCAGGATGTTCAACATTTGGCTGCACCCGCGCGTGTGAGATGGGGGCTCCAGTGTAGATTGAGAATTTTCAACAAAACTTTAAAATTTCCAAGTACTGTGAATTCCACCCTATTTCAAGACCCCGTAGACGCCTATTTCAAATCGCGCAGTAAAGTAAACTCCCATCACGGTCCCCGTACACATTTCTCCGTATCGGTAGCTGACCAATAAAAGGAAGATGCTCGAATAGCAGGAGGTTTGAATTGAATATTTTAGAATGGCGCCATTAGAATGCAGACAACTTTTTCGAGAAAATATTCTAAAAGTTAAGGGCATGTGATAATTCGTCGTGTGGCAAATTAGGTTCAGTTTCCTTGGCTTTTTTTTCACAAAAATAAAATTTTTTTAAAACTGAATTCGGAGATTGACTATTATCGAAAAATAATCTAAACTTTAAAACTCTTTTTAATTTTGTTTATTTACTACTCATGAGTGAGAAGTTAGAAATCGAGCAAGTTGACCAATCGAATTTGGACATGTCGGACATCCGACCTTATAAATCAAAATATTATTGGTGTATTCACGTTTTTTGAAAATCTGCATGTACTGATTTCACTGACTGTTCGCTGTAGAATCCAAGACCTCGCTATTTCTTTTTGCAAAAATATGCTACCTGGTAGATTATCGTATGCACTTTTGGCGTGACACTGATTCCTAAATCTAAAAAACTTTTATGAAAATTTTCAATATAATTATTAAATTTAAGATTTAGTTGTAACGGTAAAACACGACTTAACAACATCACGAAAGTCTTGAAAACAATGAATATATTTTACACACCCTACATTATTTTTGGATCGTAAGACATCAACTTCATTTAGGAGAGTTTTACAAGCGTTTCCTGAAAAAATGGGCTACCATTGTAAATATGATGAGTAGCGTTACACTTTTTGGCCCACTCAAAACTTCCCTTTTCAAAATTTATCTGACATATGATTGAATAAATGATTTACTACGCTACTAAATCGGTTAAATAACTTTAAAAATTGTCATTAAAAAAAAGATAAAAGAAAAAACTCCACTAAGAATGACTGTAATTTTTCTTGGAAATTGATTCTGAAGCATTCTAGAACGAAATCCAAGAATAATATAAGACCTCACTTGTCAACCTCTCATTTAACGGTCATTCAGGCACACCGTGCTTTCCTTAGGGGCCACCCATAGACTGTCAAACATGTCAAAAATTCAAGTGAAAAAATCGTCAATTTAGTACTCATGAAACCCATTAGGAATGATTGTTTGAATGCTAATAACTAACAAAAAATTTGACTGGCAGCTTCTCGGTGGTGCCAAAGTTGACTGGCAGGCTGTCAAACATATACAAAAATGACAGGATGACAATTAGAACCTTCATTTTAGTACTTTTGAAACCCACCGTGGATGATTGTTTAGCGGTGCAAAGAACTAACAAGAAGTTTGACTGACAGCACCTGAGTGGTGCTAAAGTGGACTAGCAGGCTGTCAAACATGCCAGAAATTCGAGTGAAGAAACGGAATTTTAGTACTCTTGAAACCCATTGGGAATTATTGTTTGAAGAATTAAAACTAACAAAAAACTTGGCTGGCAACTGCTCGGTGGTGCCAACGTTGATTGGCAGGCTGTCAAACATGCCAACAATTCTAGAGAAGAAACGTCACATTAGTAATCTTGAAACCCATTGAGGATGATTGTTTGGTACAAACAACTGACAAAGAATTTGACTGGAAGCTCCTAAGTAGTGCCAAAATTGACTGTCAGAGAGTACGAAAATCTAACTTTTTACGTAAATTCACAGCTTGAAACAATGGGTTTCAAGAGTACTAAAATGACGTTTCTTCACTCGAATTTTTGACATTTTTTACAGCCTGCCAGTCAACTTTGGAACCACTCAGGTGCTGCCAGTCAAACTTCTTGTTAGTTGTTTGCACCTAAACAATCATCTCCAATAGGCTTCAAGAGTACTAAAATTAAGTTTTCTCACTCGAATTTTTGGCATGTTTGACAGTCTGCCAGTCAACTTTGGCACTACTTAGGAGCTGCCACTCAAACTTATTGGTAGTTCTTTGAACCCAAAAAATCATCCCCATGGGTTTCAAGAGTGAAAATTACGTTTTTTCACTCGAATTTTCGACATGTTTGACAGTCTGTCAGTCAACTTTGGCACCACTCGGGAGCTGCCAGTCAAACTTATTATTTGTTTTTAGCATCCAAACAATCATTCCCCGTGGGTATGAAAAGCACTAGAATGACGTTTTTTCACTCGAACTTTTGACCAGTTCAACGGTAAATTGTTGCAAAATGCACCAACAGATGCTAGCCAGTCATCGAATTTCGAATTGTTGACTATGAAAACAAAAGTATCTGAAATTTTTTGAGTACTAAAATGACGTCCATGCAATTGTCGCGAGCTCCCGAACATTTTTAACCCTAATAATATCTATATTTTCATAAAATATGTTCACGTGGACAAAGTACAGGGGGGGGGGCGGTGTTTGTCCCAATTCCACGGCTGTCCACGAGGGGAAGGGGGGTCAAAAAGTGGTGAAAAATTGTCCACGTGGTATATGGATTGCCCTTTATTTCATCCGTCTGCCCCTCCAGTACATACTGTGTCAGGCGAAATGAGGTATAGCCCTATTGCGTCTTATTACGTTTAGAATATTTTCTCCAAATAGGCGTATGCATTGTTATGTCAAGATGTGCCGTCTATGCTAACCTTCCTGATATTTGCACCTATCCTATCATGATCGTACATTAAGCTACAAAACTCAACATGGTGCGAAACATTTGAGTTTTTTTTTAGTATTATATAGAATTTGAGTGGGAAAATTGTACTATTGCTCGCTTCTCTTTAGATTAAGATTTATTCTCATTTTCAATACATTTACGTTAAGAGGGTTGCGCCGACAGAATTTTGAGCGGCGGCGGCCATTTGATCAGTTTTTAACGGCGGCGGGTGAAGCACCGCCTTCGTCGCTTCTTGGCATAAGACATTAATTTAAATCAGTTTACTTCAACTCCTAATTGGCCGTAGGAACTTTCGCAAGCCATCGGATCACCCTGCGGAAAGAATCCCGGTACCATGTAAATATACCTAAAATTAGGTCGGAGCGCCGATACGTCGCGGCGCCGACGGCGTCGAAATCGAGTCAGCGGCATGTCGCGGTGGCGCAACCGTCGAATTTATATTAAAATATACAAAATTCTATAATTTGATATTTTTATTTTTAAAAAACTACAATTCAGAAAGCAAGGCCTTACAACCATGACATGCTCAACAATGCGATTCCTACCTTAGCATATTTTTTTTCAATAACTTACGTTCACATGAAATAAGATATCCAGTTGAAAATTAATTATAACATAAATATGTATTTTTGGAAATCACGGGGACCATGAGTAATAAGGTAT
>NC_046665.1:23987352-24010866 GCF_010883055.1 Belonocnema kinseyi | reverse complement strand
AAAGCGGGAAAAGGGTGAAACTCATGGTTGGGTGTAAGTATGAAAAAGGAGGGATGGCTAGGATGGATGAAAAAGAAGGTTTTTAGGCCGGTAGAATGGAAAGGGAAGAGGTAAATGTGGAAGGAAAAAGTTGAAAACTGGAATGGGATGATTGAGGAAGGTAGTAATTGAGATGAGAAGATGAAGGAACATAATATAAAATTAATAATAATATGTACAAGAATATTTGATACTAACATTTTAAAATAAATTATGGTAAAGGGATGCATAGGATGGAGCAGGGGATCTATTTCTATGGAATTCGGGCATCAATGGCAATGGAAAGCTACGCCGTGGGATTTCTGGAAGAAAGAAAGTTGGAAAAGATGAAGCTAGTTCTAAAGTTTGAGTAATAGACGCTAGTCCTGGATGGGCCTGGAGGTTGTTCTGGTAGCTGGTGTTGAATTATTTGTAAAAATAAAATAATGAGTGTCAAGTGTATGTTGACTATCAAAAAACTTTAACCTGCCTTTAACAAAAGCCTGAAACCATCACCCTTTCCGTGATTTTTTTCGAGCTCGTCGGTTAAATCCCCCAAGAGTAAGCCTACAGGTGGACTATATTCGCCCGAAGTTCCGTAAGTGATGTATATACAGGAATCCGTGTCATAATACAAGACACGTCGTTCTAGTTGCGACAAGTAATTGAACAACTTTAAACGGGCTTGTGCTGTCGTATACGCTGCGATGACGATGATTGTATTAGGCAGATGTGTGACTGCTTCTTCTCTGTATACCCAACAAAGATATAACATTTTCTCGTTTGCAAGAACGATATTTCTTACCTCTATTCCTGGGTTAAGTAGCATACGTTATAATTTTTCCTTTGTTCTTTCAATATCTGTTTGAGGTAAATTATTTCGCTGACCAAACTTACTCCAGAAAGAGTTAAGGCATAATTTTGCCATGGATCACAAACCAGGATTTTTATTAATTTGATCGTGAATGAGTTTTATCCCTCCTGCTTCTTCGTATTGTCGTAGGTATTTAACTATTAAAACCTCATCGATGTAATATAATGGCCACCAACTCGCTTCCTGTTTAATTTTCAAGAGCATATTTATATATGCTGCGAAAAGACAACCCTTGTTGAGTGGATGGATCATATTGAACAACCCTGTATTTCCAAATTTCTTATATCTCTATGACCTTGTAACCTAGTTCTATGGCTCTTTTTAATTCAAGGGTAAACCAGGTACCTTCAAATACCCGCTGTGATTCATATTCATGCAGAAATTCACCCTGTTCAAGAGTTTCGCAGCATGTACGACAGAGGAAAAACATTAATGCCTATTTTCGAGATAAAAGGATACAAAGAGCAAACTTCTTTTTATTTAATTATTTCTCCGTCTTTTACCTCATAATAACATTGATTGTTTCCTGTACGACCTCCGTAAAAAGCATCACGAAGGTTTAATATTTATTTTAGTTTTAGGACGGAATGATGCTTTAAAAATTGAGTCAGATCTTTGTCCTCTTTTTTCAAACGTCTGAAATCGGATTCACATATTTCAGTCACTTCATAACCATACCATCTAATTTTGCAGGTTAAAGCGCGTGTACGTGCATTACGATAATTCATGCTTTCTTCAGATTTTCCGACTATTTTGTCTCTACTCATGTTATTGCATCGTTTGGAACCATGCTAAAAACACCCGTGAAATAGGAAAACATGACGGGGTCCATTATCGTCTTTTTGAAAGTTCCCGTCTACTCTACGCAAAGTTCTCCTTCCATAAATAAAAGCCATTCGATGGCAACTCTAGACTGATTATCACCGTACCTCTATCCACCTATTGGTGTAATCCTGTTGTCTGCTGTTGTAAAAACTGCTTCCGAAAAAAAATTGCAAGTCGATGCAATCGCGAAAGACTCTGTGAAAGGGCAAACATTTCTACATTTAAGAAATATCTTACGAAACGCAATACATGCACAACGTATGATATTCACATCATTTCTACAATAAGATACCAGCTCACACCAAAAATTAAACTGGTAATTCAGATCACTATTTTTTACCTCATACCATTGAAAAAAAAGTTTCGATCCTTTTTACTCATTGTACCCGAAGAATAAAATTCATTTGAAGGAAGAGGACCTTTTTTCACTTATATCGCCTAGTCCAAATGAAGCCGGTAAAGAACTAAGAGGAAGCTGGAAATAGTTCAAACTATCTATAAACACTGCATGTTTGACATGCATTGCAATTATTTTAGTGCCATTGAGTATGAGATCTAGATTGATTTTTTCAGTAGATTTATTTTCTGTCAGATGTTTTAAAATGCATTGAGCATCAAACCCTTTAGAATTGTGGGCTATACAAATAATCTTTTTAAAATTTACAACTGGACGAAGTGTAAAATCTACAAAATCTCGTTCTGAAATGATAGTGTTATTACCACGCACCCTATCACGCATGGGCTTCATTAAGCATTCGTGATTGCATTCACTATTACACTTGAATAACGTACAAAAACTTAGACCGAATTTATGATTTTGATCTTTTTTAATATTCACTAAACAGGAACACTAAGGACAAATTTTCAACGTGTCACACACATTTTTCTCGGAGGAGTACGAATCAAGCGTTAAATGGTGATTAAAACAAACATGATTAAAAAACCGCTGAATACATTTGTCACACTTAGGGGTATATAATAATCGACTATTGGAACACTTTTATAAACATATTCAAATGCACTTAATTTAAATGCTTCACATTTATGTGCACACCTATAATCGGTCTTTTTATTGTTGTACCCCTTGTTACAGGGCGTACAAAAAACTCGAGAGGATGGAGCCACTGTTAAATTAAAAATAGTGGGATAATGATTGCTATCATCACTGTACAACAGATATATAATATGTGCGGGAACCTCACCTCTTTCGGTGAAGCATGTAGTACAGTAGACTCTACGACACTTCTCGTTTTCGGGGCTGTAGGGGAAGCGAACACGAAGTGTCAAAATACCCTCTCTCCTGCGACACGCGAGAGCCACGTGACGCACGCGCGAATTCAAACGCTCTCAAGCGCCGTACAGATTTTTCAAATATGAAATATGAAAATTTCAGGATTCCAAATGAGTAATTTTATGAAGCTAAGTTCGCGAAAATTTCGTTTTCAAATGGTACAATTTTCAGTTTCACAAATTTCAAAATTCAACAAATTTTCTCCCTCTTGAATTGCTTTAAGGATACTTGATTTTATTCCAGCAGTGAGCAAGTCACTTTTTTTTACGTGTTTTTCTTGGCGGATCCATTGGAATGCTATTTAAAAAAATGTCACAATATAGTTCAAGGTATTTGGTAAACAGTTTGACAAAACAAATGGTATTCTGCCTTATTCGGAGTATTTTAATATTTCTTACCTCTACACGATGAATATATGATTTTCAGAAATTTCAATGAGCGACAATATTAAAAATTCCACTGTGAGACACAAAAGATCACACGAGCCTGTATAAATTCGCCTTAACCTAACCGTAAAGTTCCGCTCTAGAATTGTCGAGAGTTGAGCCGCATTCGGCGCCGCCGGCCGCGCATGTTTGTGGGTGAAATGAGGCAAGGAGTGGGGGCGAGCGAACGAAGGGGAAATCGGAAAACGAGAAGTGTCTTAGAGAGAAGTGTCGTAAAGTCTACTGTACCATAAAAAGGGCGGTTCCTCACCACATCGAAAGGTTTGGGAAATCAAATGCAATAAGTGCAATAGTAGGGTGGTCCAAATTTATAGCTGTAAAAATTCGATTTTCGGTGATATCCCCCCCCCCCCCATTTTGTTCGTTTTCTTGAAAAAGAAATTTCGTAATTTTTTATTCAACGTTAACCCGTGCTCCCGTAATATTTTGAATTTAGTGAGTAATTTAAAAACCTTAAGCTTGAACCAAGCAAGGATGGAGAACATTGATAAAAAGCAATTAAGTGCGATTAAAAGATTTGATTGTTAAATCTGGTCTGGTAGTGTGTGAATATCACTTTTTAATGGATGAGATAATTTGTAAAAAAGAAGTTTTAGCTCCTGTTGAAGTGATTATGGTGGAAAGTACAGGGTGCGGCAAGTTAGTTTTTTTTTTGAAATGCGCGCCATTTTGATTGAAGGGCTGGGAGCGTGGTGAGTGTGGTCCCATTCGACTCAGTTGGTTCTAAAGTTTAGTTACCTTGTCAACTTAGTGATATATCTACAGGCTAAAAACATAAAAATTCGTGGTGCAATGCACTCAAATGATTAAGCTGCGAAAAATACTACATTAGCAACAGCTCAATAACCCAGTTCCACTGATTCCCATTATTCCATTTCACCACGAAGTAAGATAAATGTCTTACTAAGTAAAAATTTCCCACTAAAAATGTTTGCGGAGCACTGACGAGGAGAATCGATCGAAATTGATCGTGGTATTCTTGCGAGCCTCGTCGTCCGGAGATGTTCGAAAAGGTAACTACTTACAACACCCCTAGATGCCCGACTAATTCGGCACATCCTTCACGGTTAACTCCCCATTCAACAATCGTGAGTCCGCCTATGGCAATTGTATTGAGTGTGGAGCAGATTGCGTGACTAGCACGTTATTTAGACACCCCGCGTGTAGTTTAAAAGATTCATACAACGAATTCGTCACGGTCACCTCGCGATATCTCTTGCGGTTACCTTTAGGTTACGATTTAGTCATTTCCACGAAATGTAAAAGATTATCGAAATCTTTTCGAAAGTAAGGAGCGACTGAAATTGTGTGTACAAAGGACATTAAGTAATCCTTGTCGCCCTGTTCCAAGAGGAAATAGGAACAATTCGAAATTATTACATTTAAAAGAAATTACCAATGGTGAAAAGGATACGTTATCGAATCTCAAAACGATAATGAATCTTTTTCAAACAGTTCCAATTTGAAATTACGGAGAAAAACGTAAAATTATGGTTAAAACGATCACTGGAGTTATCACCGCAATAGCAAAAAAAAAGAACGAGAATTCGGAAGTTAAGGTGCTCATCCGCGAACGCGTATTGTATGTGAAAGTGTGCGAGTTTTCCTTCGGACTAGAGTTGTCTTGTATAAAAAAAGCCCGAATGAACCGAGGAAACTGTAGTTAGAAAAGTGCAATCCTTTCATACGGTAGACTTATTAATAAATGGTACAGAAAAATGGTAAGTACTGTACCGTTAACAATTACGTTTTGTAGACACTATATGATTTAACTTTATGTCATTAGAAATATACCTTGCCGAAACAACTACATACCTGTAACGTTAAAACTTTGTACGGGGAGATAAATACGGGAGTTAGTTGAATAAACGTAGGATACTTATATATGGTGTAATTCTGAGTACCTTGTTATTCTGAAGTATAAAATAAAATCTAAAACACTTCCACTGACCGAATATAGATTATAACCCCTTGGATGAGGGTAGTTTAATACACGATTGTTCACGAAAATAAAACATTTCTTAAAAGGGATGGCAGTTTGCTGCCTCCACACTGAATTCTAGAGTAACCTAAAGGGTAACTGGGTTAGGTTGTAACAGTAAATAGTGTGTATAGTTATAGTTTTAATGAATTTAAAAATTTTTTAAATATTTCAAGATCCTTACTATCTTAAGGAAAAATATAAAAGTAACTTTAATGGCAGTTTAAATTATTCCTAAGTTTCAAAATGTATTTAAAATTACATTAAATTATTGTTAAATACAAGTATTAAAGTAAATTATAATTGTAAAATAATGTTTTTCTTGCAGTCAGAATGGTACAAGAAACCTAAATTAAATCCAGGGATTTTGCAATCTTAATTTTCAAACTGCCCTGAGCATTGTTCGAAGGCTCAATTTTTTATTAGATATTTCGGAAGCTTTTGTCACTTTTACTTTTACATTTTCCCTAAAGATACTAAGGATCGTGAAATATTTTTTAAATTTGAAAAATCATTAAAACTACAATTTTACACACTATAGCAATTATCTAAAAGTTCGGAAACAAGAAGAATATATCAAAAACTACAAAATCAATGTAGTCATGAAATCGTCAGAGGCATTCGATTATTTCAGGTTAAAGGACATCAGTGTCAACAAACCGTAATACTTACCACCATAACCGTTCCATTATAAGCTAAAACTTCCTTTTCCAAATTATCTGTTCCTTTAATAAGTGATCTCCACACACTACCTGTCCAAGTTTAACAATAAAATCATTTTAATCACGCTTAATTACTTGCTGATAATGGCGAAACTCAGTTTTTAGAACAGAGAAAAACACTTTTATTTCTCCGTTTAAGCGGGTTGAGTCGTACCCTGGTCGACAGTTTTGAGCTATACATCGATGCACCCCCATTTTTATCAAACATTTATCCGTAATTAAATAAAATTCGGCAAATAGGCGATAAAGTTATGACATGTCACGAGTTCCCATATGCAAAACAATAATAGACAACAGGAAGACCGGGTGTCGCACAGTGGGACGAAAATCACGACTTTGGACAAATTGATTTTCCGACTCCACTTTTCATCCGATTCGAACATTAAAAAAAAATTAAAGCCGATGAAAATCCGCATGATCTTATCATAGCATATATTCAAACCGAGGCTCTATTTTTTATATTTCTTGACAAAAATGAAAAAAAAAAGTTTTTTTGACTTTTGAAGAGTACCATTTCCAAGAGAATACTCAGATTCATTCCCAAATACCCAGAATGAGTAGAGGAATTATCCAGTACAATTTTGTAGTATCGTAGGATAAATTAAAAATTTATTTAATTTGTTATAAACAAATAAGTGGATAAAAATGGTTTCATATGGTTTTACAGTGTATGGTCTCTTGATTCTCACTGGATTTCCTCAATTGATCAACAAAAATAATTTTTGTGTCATACCCGCGAGGATTCATGAATAAACAATCCTTATTATAAACAAATAAAGAAAACAATTTTTGGCTTCAGCTATTGGTGACGAAAAGAATAGTCATTTTCCATGGAATTAGTCCATAGAGCTCGAGAATGATACTCAGTTATCATATCTACTCATATAATAACAATTCGCAATTGTTCAAACGATCTTAGTTAACAATTGTATTATTCGGCTATTTTTCATCACACAAACTCCATTCTTTGGATGTATTTAATTGTTAATGACTGATTTTCGAATAACGTTAGGAGATTGGGATGAATAATAACAACTGCCATTGTTATAAACAATTTCATGAACAATTACTCATATTTTCTATTTGTCATGGAATGAATAGCGTTTTCAACCTAGAATCAACTGCAGATCACTAATTGATGATAACCATTCATTATTTTCGAGCATACGATAACAATTGTTGATTATTTAAACAAATATAATAAACAAATACACAGTTTGGCCATTTTTCGATATTCTTACTTCGTTTTCAGAACTGGATTGACTGTGAATGACCAATTTTTTAAACCCAATTGTTATCGGCATGAACAATTTCATGAAAATAATATTAATATTAATTCGATACGCACATCAGACTTCACGTTTGTTTCAAAAGTGAAACTTCTGATTCTGGACGCAGTGGTCTTTCTGGCTTGACGAACTCATTTCTCAGACTTGATAAATAAAGATCAGAAGAGAATAGGAGGTAATGCAATAAATCTGTGTTAAACTTAACTGCAGTTTTCGGACAAACTATGTATTTGTTTAACAATTACAATTAAATACATCCAAAGAACGGAGTTTGTGTGACGAAAAATAGCCGAATAATGCAATTGTTAACCAAGATCGTTTGAACAATTGCGAATTGTTATTACATGAGCAGATATGATAACTGAGTATCATTCACGAGCTCTATGGAGCTAATTCCATAGAAAATGACCATTCTTTTCGTCACCAATAGCTGAAGCCAAAAATTGTTTTCTTTATTTGTTTATAATAATGATTGTTTATTCATGAATCCTCACCGGTATGACACAAAAATTATTTTTGTTGATCAATTGAGGAAATCCAGTGAGAATCAAAGGGACCATACACCGCAAAATCATATGAAACCATTTTCATCCACTTATTTGTTTATAACAAATTAAATACATTTTTTAATTTATCCTACGGTACTGGAAAATTGTACTGAATAGTTCCTCTACTCATTCTGGATATTTGGGAATAAATCTGAGTATTCTCTTAGAAATGATACTCTTCAAAAGTAAAAAAAAATTTTTTTTCATTTTTCTCAAAAAAAAAATAGAGCCTTAATTTGCATATATGCTCTGATAAGAGCATGCGGATTTTCATCAGCTTTAATTAAAAAAAAAAAACATTTGAATCGGATGAAAACTGTTGTCGGAAAATCAATTTGTCAAGAGTCGTGATTTTCGTCCCACTGTGCGTTGGAGGGGTGGTGCCAATGTTTCACGACTCGCCGCTCTCCACAAAACTGACTCGCGCCACTAATGCAAAAGCGAAAATCGTGTCACCCCTCTGGTTTTGCCACAGATACATTTTTTAATCTTGAAAATTTTTTTTAAACAATCCAGTATTATTTAAATAGCCAACAAACATTTACACATCCACCAGCGAGGCGGTAAAGATTGTCTGTAGAATATCATCCAGGTTAACAATCACTTTCAATCAATATCGTGAATTATGCATTCAATTGAAAGTATTCTTATTGGTTAAACAAATTAGAGGTCATATCTACTCACCCCGCGCGAGTATAACAGACATGTACGAGCTATAAAAACGACAGCGCAAGACAAAACCGTC
Organism: Belonocnema kinseyi; assembly: GCF_010883055.1. NCBI lineage: Eukaryota > Metazoa > Arthropoda > Insecta > Hymenoptera > Cynipidae > Belonocnema > Belonocnema kinseyi. The sequence goes on along the minus strand of NC_046665.1, from coordinate 24,002,127 downwards.
AGTTATACTCTGAAAATTTCAACGTATAACGTGTCGCAGTCTCCAAGTCAAACGATTGAATTTTCCGTCAACCAGTATGAAGACTCACGAGATTTGATAGTGAAAAGTGTATAAAAAATACGAATTTTCCGTGCAGATATGTCATCATCTGAAAGTGTAACAGTGAAAAAAACAAAATAGTCACCTCGTCAACCTCTGATTCTTGCAACAATCTATTAATTGAATAACTCTTCTTTGAAAACATTTATTCTTGGTTTGGAAATTCAAATCGATAGATCGTTTGAACCTTTCATACGAATCTTAGACAATAAATTCCATGGAATCTCCTTCAATCGTGATTAATGGCTTTAATCGCAACAAAAATTCGATCCCATTTTTTCCTACTTAGAGGATCTATGCAGCAACAATAACTTAAACGTTCGTTCTTTACCGAATAAAATTGGCCATTATGACTTATTTTTCACAACTTTATATAATGCCAAATCTATTTAATTCGAAAAGATTGTAGAAAATGCAGCCACTATAATAGCAACCATATCGAAAAATAGCGAGACACAAGGTAAAAATGAAAAACTCTATGGAACGGGTATTATCGAATGTCAAGCTCTGCAAGGAGTTTTTTGTGGAAGAATGAATTGATATTTTTTGGCAGAGAAAATACACAGAACTTCTAGTGAATTTATGTGTCAAATTGTAAATGTTAAATTTAAATACTTTAATCAACAGGTAAAGTCTAAATTATCGCCGCATTTTGTAAATTCAAATTTTCAACTTGTATTTGACGAAATAACATGTATTTTAAATACTTAAATTACAAACGAAATGAAAGATAATCTGTATCAAATATAAAAAAAAGACTAATGACTGCTAAGAAGTTGTTTGGCAGCTTCTGTTCACATATTTAATTAAAAATAATGTCCGTAATATGTTTTAAATAATTATCTTGTTGACAAAACAGTTTTAATATTTGAAAACAATAGTACTCTGTTAAAATTTTAGACCAAAATTCGGAACGGTTTAGCTGCTATGGCTATTTTCGCTAACGTCCTGCAACGCGTGGAGCAGGTAGGCAGGTGCACGCTCGGACTTTAAACGCGTTTATATCGAAATCAGATTTTTCCGATTTTCCGAGTTTATGGGCACGAGAACTTAGCGAATTTTCAACTTATCGAAGAAAAAAACGCCATTTTAAAGATAATTTAATTGTCTAGTCGATATACCTCTTTGTTTTTGTGCCCTTAAAATTATTACTGTCAGTCTAGTAGAATATTTATTAACATCGGTTCATTAACTGTTTATTATATAAACAAATGGAATTTGTTTCAACAATTTTTTTCGAAGATTCGTTTTTTTCCTTAAAAATTATTACTATTGGTCTAGTGGATAATTTATTAACATTAGTTCATTGATTTTCAATTGTTTCAGCAAATGGAATTTGTTTACATTCTTTTTTTATACAAATTATTAATATTTGTTCAGTGGAATATTTATCAAAATTGTATGATTAAGGGCATGTGATACTTAGAAAATTATCGATTTTACCAGTTTTAAGTTCCCCCGGCTTTTTTTCTAGAATAATAAATATTTTGTCTTAAAAATTTGAGAAACTATAGCGAACATGCTAATAGACGTCTCTGCACACTTTTTTGTGGGTTATTTAAAAAATTTTAATTTTTCTAAATTTGATTAATTTGCATGGCGCTTAGGAATTAGTATTGTTTTTACCACTGTTAGATTCCCCTGGCTTTTTCCCTAGATTAATAAATATGTTCTCTTCCAAATCCGGGGAATGATAGCGAACATGCAAACGGACATCCCTGCACACTTTTTTTGTGGGTGAATTCCGAAAAATTTACTGTTGCTAAAAACATCTGTGTATATTTCGAGGTTGTGTGTGTTAAAATTCTCCCGAGCGTTACTTCCAAATTACACAATATTTTTGGCAAAAACGTTGGACTTACAAATAAACATATTAACTAATGGGCCGGTACTAACTTTGTTTGTGGGCAATCAAAAACGTTTATTTAATAACTAATTTCCAAATTGTCGGAATGACAAAACTGTAAAACGACCCTAACCTCAAGATAATGCACATGCATAAACTTTTTATTTAGCACAATAATTTGTTTTGTTATTACCCCTTAAAGAAGAGTCCGGGGAAGTCTGATATGTTATTTTATAGTATCTCCGAATTCAGTTTTTTTAAATTTTCATTTTTTTGGAAAAAAGCCGGCGGAAATGTACTCGATCGACCACACGATGAAGTTTCACATGCCCTTAATTTTATTTTTGAATTTTTTTAAAATAAAAATTATTACTTAGATATAACTGATAAATTAATTATTAATTAATTATTAATCAGTAATTAATTATTACTGTTAAATATTTCACTAGATCCACAGTAATAATTTTTATTTAAAAAAAAATGTGAAACGAAATTATTCAAACATATGCGATTTCTTTCAATAATTAATAATTGATTAAACAATGATAATAAATATTTCACGAGACCAATAGTAATAATTTTAAGTAAAAAAAATTAGAATACGGTGCTCAAAAGGTCGATGTCATGAAGATGTGACATTTTTTGTTTTAAGGGTAGTTTTCAGGTACTCGTGGGGGTGTGTTAGGGGTGTCAAACCCATACGAGGTGTGTTCAAAAAATAAGGTGATTCTATGGTTTTCTCAAAAAATATTCATTTATTCCTCAATATTTATGTTGTCCCCTTCAAAGTAATCCCCATCAGATATAATACACTTGTGCCAACGTTTTTTCCAATCATCGAAGCACTTCTGATAATCATTTTGTTGTATAGCCTTGAGTTCTTTCAGCGATGCAGTTTTTATCTCATCAATCGTTGAAAATCGATGTCCTTTTATGGGTCTCTTCAGTTTTGGGAAAAGAAAAAAGTCACTGGGGGCCAAATCCGGTAAATATGGAGGCTGAGGCATGACTGTAGTGCTGTTTTTGGTCAGAAAATCTTTCACAAGCAACGATGAATGAGCAGGTGCATTATCGTGATGCAAAAGCCACGAATTGTTTTCCCAAAGTTCCGGACGTTTTTTGCGTATAGCCTCTCGCAAACGGCATGGTATGAGCCAACCGATATGCCAACATCTTCAGCAACTTCTCTGATGGTAATTCGGCGATTTTTCAGCACCAGTTCTTCCACTGCTTGAACGTTTTCATCTGTTGTTGGCGTGCTCGGACGTCCAGGGCGAGGTTCGTCTTCGACATCCTCTCGGCCTTCTTGGAACAGCTTGTACCACTTATACACATTTTTCTTACTCAGAGTAGACTCACCGTATGCAACTGTCATTATTTCAAGAGTTTTAGAGCACTGGATTCCATTTTTCACAAAAAATTTAATGCAAACTCTTTGCTCCATTTTTTTTTAAAAAGAAAATCGCCGAGCACACCAAACCATTCTAACCTTTTACGCCTCTGCCAGAAAAACAACACGAGCTATATAGTCAAAACTGTGAACATATGATCGTGACGAGTGTACCAACACAACAAAACAAAAAAATTAAAACTTGTATGTACGTGGCCCTATTCCTTATTTGTGGAGTTGCTGTTATGGAAGAAACGTGACGTGTCAAACTCTAAAGCAATCACGGCATTGGTCATCGACTATTATACTATTCTTTCCGATGGAATTCCACCGTAACCTCTTTGTATTTCCCCTTTGTCTGCTCCACGGGCTCAACTCTACTTCATTATTCATAACTAAAAAGTGAATTTTCCTATTCTATAAAGATTTTTTTCTCAAAGTGGAAAAGTGTATCCAATAAGTCGATTGAACATCAATGATGGAATCGGAGATTCCTTATTGGTGGAGTTGCTGGCCGAGAGGATGTCGAAGACGAACCTCGCCCTGGACGTCCCAGCACGTCAACAACAGATGAAAACGTTCAAGCAATGGAAGAAATGGTGTTGAAAAATCGCCGAATTACCATCGGAGAAGTTGCTGAAGATTTTGGCATATCGGTTGGCTCATGTCATGCTATCTTTTCGGACGTTTTTGGCATGAGACGTGTGTCAGCGAAATTTGTTCCAAAACTGCTTAATTTTGATCAAAAGATCTATCGCATGACATCACTCAGGAGATGTTGAATGAAGTCAATAATGATCCTGATTTTCTCAAAAGGGTTATAATTGGTTATGAATCGTGGGTATATTGTTATGACGTCGAAACCAAAGCCTAATCGTCTCAGTGGAAGCATTCTGAGTCTCCAAGACCGAAAAAAGCACGTCAAGTTAGGTCAAATGTGAAGGTTTTGCTCACTGTCTTCTTTGATTACCGTGGCGTAGTGCATCAGGAATTCTTACCACAAGGTCGTACGGTCAATAAGGAGTATTACCTTCACAAGTTATGCGCCGTTTGCGAGAGGCGATACGCAAAAAACGTCCGGAACTTTGGAAAAACAATTCGTGGCTTTTGCATCATGATAATGCACCTGTTCATTCATCGTTGCTTGTGAAAGATTTTCTGATCAAAAACAGCACCACAGTCATGCCTCAGCCTCCATATTGACCGGATTTGGCCCCCAGTGACTTTTTGCTTTTCCTTCGATGATTGGAAAAAGCGTTGGCACAAGTGTATTATATCTGAGGGGGATTGCTTTGAAGGGGAGAACATAAATATTGAGGAATAAATGAATATTTGTTGAGAAAACCATAAAGTCACCTTATTTTTTGAACACACCTTGTATACTTGGCGCTTGGTTTGAATCTCTCGCAAGAGCTTTTCAGAACTTGTGCACTCAAGCGCTCGAATTTGAAAGTACATGCATTTCGATTAACTTTTTGCGCAGTCCCTTAACCTTATTGGCCTTAATTTCCCTAAATTTCCAATTTCAAAAGCGTAAAGATTTCTCGCTTCATTACTATAATGAATTAGTTAGTTGTAAATTTATTTTTAGTTTATCTGAACATAGGTAAAAGCGAGGAAATTTGTTTTAGAATTGGGAAGGGTTGAAAATATTTTTTCGATGAAACTCGGATTCCTCGGATTACCCACATAGCACACTTCCCAAAACCCCGTTCCCTCCCAGGTCTAGACCTATACTTTTTCCGAAAAAAACTGGGACAGATCTGGGTTTTTCTAGGAGTGTCCTAATTGTATTAGATGAACGGTTTGAAATGATTCAAAGTTGTGTCAAGATTCAAGTTTATATATATGCCCGGATTTGAAAAAAATGAAAATTAAGTTTGGATTGGTTTCCAATTCCCTCGGATAGAGTGAAAGTTTGTTTACGATTGGATTGTGATTCTTTCGGTTAGCTTCTGGATTCACACTTATCCATTTGGACTGATGTCAGATTCACCGGATTTAATTTAAAAAGTGCAATTCATTTGCGAGAATTGGAGGTACGGATTGAAAAATGGATTCCGGATGCATTCGTATTGAATCTGGTGCCGATACATGAATGAAGAAGGATTGATAAGTGAGCCTCGGGTCCATTCGGATTGCATTTCGGGTCTTGAGACATGTATTGGGAATAAAATTTAATTTGAGATTGAAAGACAGATTAAAAAGGGTTTAAGAGGATCGACAAATTGCTTCAGATTGTTTTGGATTAATTTGAATCAGTACAAACTGTAAAAAAATTCACAAATGCTTATAAAATATCTCAAATGACAAAAACGCGCGCGATCTGTCTCGTACTGTAAATATGAAAGAGCACGCTTCTTCAATGGACCGTGTAGATAATATCCTCTCTGGTGCTAACTACTAAGTTCGGAATTTCAACAATACGACCCAAACTTTAGTTAATATTATGACCCGGCTCGATGCTCAAATTAGTCAAATATTCCATTCTCCATTTTTGAAAGATGAATATGAAAAATGGAAAATGTTTCAAGAAGTTTTACAAAAATGATTATTTTTTCCCGGGAAACATGGAAGAATAAAAAACCGAATAAAGAGCAGGATAATCAGAGAAACGATGCATTGAGGTGGAGAAAAAAGGTGAAACCGGCGGGGCGAAACCAGTTTGCCATGATCCTTCGTGAATCGGCATATCTAGAGAGATTGTCAGAAATAGAAAATACTGGAAAGAAGATATAATCTCTTTGAGAGAGAGAGAGAGAGAGGTAGTCGGCGTATTGAAAAACTCGCAAACGCTGTGAGTGGAAGAGTCTCACGTGCAAAGTTAATACGTTTGGTTTGTCCCTCTTAAAGATAAATCTATGTATGAAGTGAGAAGGGCTTTTGAGGTTATTCTAAAAAAAAAGCGAAAAGCGTTCTCCCATCTGTCTTCAGAACGACAGAGGAAAAGAATTTCTTGGTGCAGGTTTTCAAACATTTTTATCAACAGGCGGTATAAGATTTTGTGCTGTACGTGATCCAAATGTTAAGGCTGCTGTAGTCGAACGATTTAGTCGTACACTAAAAGAACGTATGTAGCCCTATTTCACGCATACTAATACTCATCGTTACATTGATGTTTTACAACAGATTTCACAGGGCTGTAATAATGCGCGACATTCTAGTATAGGAATGCGACCATCAGAGGTGATTTTGGAAAAAGCAAAACACGCTTGATTAAATATTCAGAGAATGTATGGTAGAAAAGCCTTGAATAATAACAAGCCTAAATATAAGGTCACTGATTACGTACGGATCAGTAGAGAGAAAGGCGTCTTTGCGAAATTTTATGAAACTGGATAGAGAGAACAGATTTTCGTGATAAAATGAATAATTAAAAGCCTGAGACAAAATCCATATGTTTACGAGTTCCAAGATCTGTCTGGTGAGGATATAGACAGAGCTTTTTACAAAAGAGAAGTATCAGAGTTGCAGAAAGATACTGATATTAATGAGTCAGAATTTATAATTGAACGAGTGATACGTAGTAGGGGGAAGTGTTCTAAAAACAATTACTTGTTAGGTAGATGGGTTATTCTGATAAATTCAATTCTTGAACACTTGCTACCTATCTAAAAAACTCACAATGAATAACGATTAATATCACATAATTTTACAGAGCAATAGCATTATGAAGTATTTTCCGCACAATACTACGACTCGCTTCACTACACAACTGCAGCACGAAATACGTTTATAAGGTCGTTGGGCTGTTGGACTTACAGAAATTCAATTTCCAAGAACATTTCTTTACGTAAGACACGAGTCACCTGATCGAATGAAAAATCGCGTAGCTTTAATGAAAAATGTACCGAATAGTATGAATGAAGAAAAAAATAAGGAGAATTATGAGAACAAAATTAATGAAGGGAAAATTTACGGTGAAGATTTAATTGTTAAATACTCGTTTCCTTACGTTCTCAAATAGGACGCCGTGTTGTCTGAGCTTAAATATAATGCTATTAGAGATAAATACAGCGCAGCTATGCTGACTGGTAAATGGTTAAGTCTTATTGTCTCCGTCCAAGTGATAAAACAAACACCGATTGCTCTAAAACACGTAGGAATCATTTTCCCAAAATACAAAGATTGCTGTGTCATAGTTGGAAAAATTGGTCAAGGCGAATGTAAGATGAAGAGACGTCATTTTCATGTAATCAGTGAAAAAGTATCTCATATACTTTATGTTTGTACCACAAAAATTAATATCAGATAATGATCAATATACGCATCACGTTCCAAGTCTAGCGCGTGGTTTACCCGAGAAAATGTTTATTTATTGCGAAATTTGTGAACCTCACATTACGTGTGATGCGAAAACTCCGCTTTTACGTATTTTACTTGTCGATACCCGAAACTAAATTTTTGCATCCACGCAAGTTACACAGCTTTCCTCTCCAAATTACGTCTCACTTATTGATACTAAATTTCGCACGATAGAAATAGATATAAGAGATTATGTTGGACTTCCTATACGATTCGAGTTTTGCACTCTTGACAGTGACACTTCTATTTTTTTAATTACTAGAGAAGAAGTAGAAGAAGAAAAGAAACATTAAATGATCAAGTAATAATGAGTTATTATGTAGATTACTATGCCACACAAGTCGGTTGAGGGAGAGTATCAAAAGTTTATGTAGGATCGTCGTATCAGCGAGGTCATGGAATTGGAAGTTTTCTAGGTGAACTTTTTCGACATGTGCTACCGATACTAGCACGAGGTGCGCGTACAGTTGATAAGGAGGCTCAAAAAAGGGATTAAACGGGAAAAAGTTAAGAAACTTGGTAGAACGCATAAGCTGAAGAAGAAGAAAAAGAAAGGAGTGAAAAATACGAAATCTAAAAAGAAAATCAATAGTAGTAAAGAAAGGAAACATAAGAAAACACAGGAGAAACAAAAGCGTAAAACTAGTACAGGAAAAAATTGTTCAATTTTAGACATTTTGCGGTTAAAAAGTAGATTATTTCAAGATGTCCTTTTTAGCCTCACATTCTAGCGAGTGTTTAAAAACTGAACTGGATATTTTTTCTCTTCCATGTACTCAAGCATCTATTGAGAGTTCGCAATGGGCTGATTACAAGCAGGTTTTATCGCTGACCGACGATTCCCCGATAGAGTTTGTCATTCCAGGCCACGGGGAAGAATACATAGATCTCCCGCATACAATACTCAATATACGCGTCAAATCATTTCTCCTCCAAACAACGCATGCGCGCACAGAGATTACTTGGAAACATTGTTCAATTATGGTTCAGCTTCGAGATTATTTTGGCGCAGGCAAAACAATAGATCTAATAAGTCATCTGCATTGCGACATTTTCAATCAAAACAAATTTCTTCTCAACGGATTTGAGATGCGTCTTCGAATCGTACGTACAAAAATTGCTTTTTGCTTTATGTACCCTGACAGGGCATGCAGTTTACACATTTTTGGAAGTATCGCTCCTTGTTCGTCGTTCAAAAATAAGCCCCAGAATTTTACTAGCACACTAAAAAGCTCTAGCGCAAGGAACAGCAAAATACACGATAACAAGAGTCGAGGTCAAAGCGCTTACTTTACACGGAGGTATTCGCGGTATTCGCGGTTTCATAGAGAATAGAGCTTTTAATTGTAATAGATCACTAATTTCATTTAACTTTCAAAATTACAAGATTAATTTCATATCTCTTTACGTCGATGGGACACAAATACCTTCGAAACTTCTGCAACCATATTTTTCCCAAAAAAGTCTTTACGTTGATGCTTATCACACTCTTTTATCTGGGACTGGTATTCACTTTCTTAACGAGTGTAATGATATCGATAGACATGATCACTCGGAAGGATTCTATCATTTTGCTTTTGATATTTCTCGTGATCTTTCTGCAAATTGTTATTCTCATTGGAATCTCGTAAAACATGAAAGTCTACGAATAAAGGTACGTTTCAAAGAACCATTAGCAAATACCGTGAACTGTATCGTGTACGCAGTATATGATAACGTTTTAGAAATTGATGCGCCTGAAGAAGTTATTGTTGACTTTGGAGGATAATAAATCATTCTTTTCGGTCTATTATTTCTCGAAATTTCAGACATGATATCCTAATGTACACATATTTTTACTTAGGACAGGCTTGTACAGGAAATGACTTATCTTTATACTCTGTCGCCGTTATCTCATAAAAATTCAGTTGCGTACACATTAGAAAAAAGAGTGAGAAAAAATCTTTCACATATGTCATTATATAAGCGCCTTTTTTGAAGCCCACACGCCATCTTTCATTTCGTCCAAAGTAGTCTCGTTTGTGAACGGCACGCTAATATTTGTCACCATCGTCTTATTCGTCAAACACATCAGTAAACATCCTTTTTTATGTAAAAAATATTATGAACTTGGTGCTTGATATTCAAGGCTTTCGTGATCTTGAAAATAACTTTATTGAAAAAAAGTCGCTGTTATTGCACTAGATCATAACTATACTGGGCACTGGATAGCTGAACCACCTTATCTCTTCTCGGATCTTTGTAGCGCTGCGAAAGAACAAAATAACTGGCTTACCTGTTATTTTCATGGTATTGAATGCTTTGAGGGAGAAACTTCTACGAAGTATCTGTATTTCAAATCTGCGTAATGTCGCAAAATAAGCTGGTCCGATTTATACCAGACTGGAAAAACCTGCTCTTTTACAAGATATCACAATTAGACAGATTATCAATCTAGAAAAATTAATCTGTCCTTCTTTTAAAAAACTGGAACCCAATATACATGACTATTTTCATCACGGCTTGAAAAAAGGTACATTTTTACATGTGTTGTCAATAACGCAATTAAGCTGAAAACCAGGCTTCAAAAACTAAGACGAAAAGAAATATCTCTTATATATAGCTTTAATTTCTTTTTCGTCTCGTGTACGGGTTCTAATGTTATTTGTTACGAAGAAATCAAAAAACAGAACTATCAAAACATCATTCATGACAAATCAATTTATTTTTACATTCTTATCAGAGAAGGTATTAGATATAAGTAAAATCCCCCCCCCCCCATCTCCCCAATTTTTGTCAAATGACCACATTTTGAGTTCCTCGGAATCCAAAAAACAGGTTTTTATAAAGATGTCTGTGTATGTCTGTTTGTCTGTGAGCAGGATAACGTTTGAAAAAATTAATCTATTAGATTGGCCTTTCGTACATTCTTTCAGTGTCCTAAACTAAAGGTCAAATTCGCTAGCCAGTCGTTTTTGATAAAAAATAAAAAAGTTGGCGTATTTTGAATTTTTTTGAGACCACTTTTTCCAACATTAAAAAACTGTGTTTGCGGATACTTATAGTACTCAAAAATATGAACAGTTTATCTTAATGCCTTATTTCACAAAACAAAAAGTTACCAGCGTTACAGCATGTGCAATATTCCAAAAAACACACGAAAATGAACATTTAAAAACAAATAACGCATGATATGAAAAAAAGTCAAGAAGAGAAAAATGTTGATTTTCTAATGCCCTACAAGAAATCATAACAACTTGATGAGTTTTCTTGAAAAATCGAAAATTCAAATTTTGACAGCATAAAAAACAATGGGAAATCCAAAAATTACATTTTTTTATTTAACAATTTCACAGGGAATGTGAAAATGAGACCATATGAACTCCCTTTTAACGCAACTCTCCTGACCCTCCCCCCATTAATCGAAGTTTTGTTGGACTTTTTTAACTAGACTTTCGATCCTAGACACTTGGAGAGATCCTTTTTATAAATTACTAGTAGATAATCCAATAGGGCACCACACCTGCGATGTAGAATACGATGCGGTAGAAAATTCAATTGAAAAAGTGTGGGTCACTGAGGTTAGGGAAATAATCTAGAAGATACAAAGCAGTGAGCTTGTTGTGTAAACTGCATGTGTAATTTTTAAATGGTACAAATAAAGTTTTTTTTTAAGAATGTGTATTTTTGTAAACGAGACAATGATACTACGTGTCTTTTTATGCAAATGCATGTTACGAATTGTAATAAAATACATTTATGGAAAATATATACAATTCAAGAGAGAAACTCGAATGCGAATATATATACGAGTGGGGAATATACAAAAACCGAGCGCGCAGCGTGAGGTAAATACATTATCGATATCGTTGAAAAAGCCGATGAAATTCTTTTAAAAATCGAGGTAGATCGGCATATTTCATCTCGTGACATCGCCACGGAACTAAAAATCGACCATAAACTAGTTTTAAACCATTTACATGACTCGGTCCCAAAAGAAGCTCGATACTTGGGTTCCACATGAATTAACAGTGAAAAATTCAATAGTCTAAGTTTATGTTTCTGAATCGCTGCTGAAACGAAACAAAATCGAGCCATTTTTTAAAAGAATGATTACGGGCGATGAAAAGTGGATCATGTATGATAATAATATGCGAAAAAGATCGTGGTTGAAGATCGGAGAAGCTTCACAAATGGTTGCAAAGCCCTTATTGATGCCAAGGAATGTGAGGCTGATTGTTTGGTGGGATCCCTGGCGGACTGAGTGAACGTAAGGGATACTCAACAGCGTATTCTTATAGTATGCACATAGTATCCCTTCCGCATCATGCAACAAAACCTAAAAAAACAGCAAGATGGGCATTTAACTTGTTTCAATTCGGATTGTACGTTAAATTTTCCATTAGAATGTCACGGAGTAATTACAATAGTTTTTTTCAGCGTTAAAAACTTGATTGAAAAGGAATTATTCATCATGAGCTGTTTGAACCTGGCGAAATAATTAATTCGACTCTGCACTGTCAACAATTAATGCGATTGAAGGAGGCGAAAAACCGGCTAGAATTGATCAATAGCAAAGGCATTGTCTTCCATCACGAAAAGGCTACACCACACACATATTCAGTGACACTCGGAAAAAAGGGAGAGAGCTTGGCTGGGAAGTTTTGATGCATCCACCGTATAACCCAGCCCAGTGGGCACAAAATCTGGCGACGTCTTTACGGTATCTTGATGACATCTTTATGACAACTTTACGACATTCTATGTCCATGTCTTTAAGGTGCTTTTACCCAGGAAAAAAGAACCTATTGAAAAGACGATTCTGTGAATTGCGTATATGTCATTTGCAGATTCAGAAAGTTAAAACTGAATCAGTTTGCGACTATGTCAATCGGTAATTTTCTCAAGCAACTTTGAATCTGCATTACGGTAAAAATAATGTTTTCGGATTTAATAAAAAGAAAGTTTTTTCTTTAACCCTAGAAAATAACTAAAATGAAAATTGCTTGTTACTAAATATACGTCTCTAAATCGTACATATTATTAAAACCTACTGAAATTAAGTTTTATAAGTATGGTGAACTGTATATTATTAGGCTAAGAGTTTAATAAATATACCCAAAACACAGGATTTGAAATATTAACTTTATTTCTGAATTGTCATTTGTAAATTACAATCATTGTAAATTATTGATAAATTTCAACTCTTTTTTTAAATACGTCCCAGAGACGTATAGTTAGTATTCTAGGGTTAAAGTCAGATCAAAAATTGATTCATTTTAATTAAAAAATATAGTTAAAATATTTTTCAATCTATAAATTAAAAAAATTTGTTTTATTTATCGAGTATATATTTTCTATTATACTATTCCTCATTTTTGAAAAATTAACTGCATTCTTTGATGTACTTTATCTGCGTCTAATTCTAGTTACAAAAACGATTGAAAATGGGTGCATCGTCAAAAGGCTCCACAAGCCTTTCAAATAAATTTGTATCCTGAATACTTTAATAAGTTCTTATTCTAATGACAATAAATGTGATGTACACTAAAGGATATTAGTTTGATAAAACACACGTGTGTGTATATAAAATAGGTATTTTTTACTTTTTTCGAAAGTGTTATCGGCGTTACATGGGAATCTGAGAACCAATAAACTTACATTACATTACATTACTGTTTCATTTTTGAATTTTCACTTTAGATCTGCTTAAAAAATAAGTAAATAATTGGCTTCTAAAAAAACATGCTGCACTGTTTTAATAGCAGGCTTCATTTTTACACTTTGAATTTCTTCCGTATTTACATATTTTTAGAGGAAAAAATATTTGTATTTACAATGAACACTAACTAAATGTATGAGTGCCACTGTTAATATGTCTAATTTTAAAAATCTCGAGTTTGAATTTATTTACATTTGTTAGTTAATATTTAGCTTCAGAAACTTTCAATGAGAGATTATACAAAATTTTAAACTTTTTCTTTTGAAAATCTGAAATTACGAATGTTTAATTTAAAAAATGTAAACACTTCAAATTTAGAATTGTCCCTCTGTTTTCATGACAGCGTGTGTGCGTGAGTGCAGTATGTGAAGTAGAGTTCGTTTTTACAGAGAGACATGAATAGTGAGGCTACGCGAAAATTATGTTAATTTCCAAAATTTCGTGAGTTTACTAAATCGCCACATTAGATATCTGACTACAAACAAAACATGACAGACTTTTTTTCGCAAAGCGATCTGACTTTAAGATTTCTGACTTAATTCGAAGTGTTACAACTGACGTGTTACTTGTGGATTGACGTAGATTGACATAGAATCATCCGCCGTGTGTCGCTGCCTTTTTCGAGTAACCGAGTTCGATCAAATAAATTAAACAAGTCCATAAAGGTTGAAAATTGGAGAGCTAAGCGGTATCAAATTGAATGTTTAGCTAAAGTTTTTTCAATTAAACTTCTTCAAATTTGCAACTTTCGTAGGGAAGAATTATATCATTAAAATCAGAAAAATTCGTAGATGCTGATTATGTTATTTTAAATCGATAATTGCAAGATGGAAATGTTTTAAATTTCCTTACCTTGACTTACCTGTGGAAAAAAACTCGCTGGAGTGATACTCGCCCAAACTGAGTTTGGTAAACAAACACAAAAGTAGTCGAAAACATAAAGCACACTGCCCGCCAGTGTCGTAAATCAATCTAGAAAAGAGTATAATGAACTACTGGAAGCTATTGGAAGAGAGCTAGACAAAAATAATAACAGCAAAGAAGCCATAATTCATTCTAAAAATCAGATGGAAAAAAAATATGATTCGAATAAGCCCATGCTTAAAGAGTCTTCTCCTTAAAAATTTATCAGCCGAGACTTCGGTAAAATCAACAAAACATGTGAATAAAGAACAGCGAAAGACGAAGCTTCAGGAAAGGAAAGGTGGAAGAGTAAAATTTTAGGAATAAAAACTTAAAGCTTTTATTAAAAATGATATAAATAACGTTTCAGCATGTTGGTGGCGGTAGTGAGAAAATTTGCAGTGACAGGCGGTGAGAAGTTTTTACGGAATTTGTATGGAAGGTGTGAGAGGAGTGTGAGGGTGGAGGTCTAGGAGGTGAGTACGATTGTGAGGGGTACATTGAGTAGATAGAAATTAATTTACGTTGTAA
>NC_046665.1:23968537-23987252 GCF_010883055.1 Belonocnema kinseyi | reverse complement strand
GGAGTAATTTTGTGGTCATGAGTTTGGACCTTCATGGCGGACAAGGGGGGTTCTCTTAGTGCTGGGGGATGTTAGGGGTGAGAAAAGACTGTCTGAAAGGAATGTGAGGGGTGAAATAGGGCAAAGAAACTGAAATTTTAGGGTGGTAAGCGACAGTAGCCTTAAGGGCATGTGATACTTAGAAAAGTATTGATTTTACCAGATTTTGGTTCCGCCGGCTTTTTTTCTAGCATAATAAATATTTTGTCTTTAAAAATTGGGAAATTATAGAGAACATGTTAACAGGCGTCTCTGCACACTTTTTTTTGGTAATTCAAAAAAATTTAATTTAGTTAAATTTGATTAATTTGCATTTCGTTTAGAAATTAGTATCCATTTATCAGTGTTAGATTCCCCCGGCTTTTTTCCTAGATGGAGGCTACAGGAGTCCCCTAAACTGAAGAGGAAAGGAAGGGCTAGTGGGGGAATTATAACAGGTGTTAGGGGTGGATTAGAGGAAGAAGTTCATGGGGAGGTAGAGGGAGAGAGTGTGCAAATGAGGGCTCTTAAGATAGGAGGGGCAATGTATAAGTTTGTGACTGTGTGCAATAAGGATGGGATGGAAAGAATCAAAGAAAGGGTGGAAAACTTACTAAGAGAGAGAGAGATGAGGGTATGGTAGTACTGGGGGGGGGGGGCTTCAATGCGAGAATTGAGGAGGAAGAGGGCCTGTACCGGGAAGGGGAGAACTTCGAAAGAAAATCTAAGGATAAGATAATAAAGAGGAGGAGATTCTAAGAGACTGGACAGAGGACAGAGGCTGGGCGGTGGTGAATGGTATGGCAAAAGGGGACGAAGAGGGAGAATATACGCATGTAAGATGGGTGTTTCGCTGATAGACTATGTGATTATTAATATGCAAGGGTGAGAGGAGATAGAGAAATTCGCAGTGGAAGAAAGGGTGGAATCAGACAATCAGCCATTAACTTTGTGGATAAAGGGGGAGGCTGGTGAAAGCTAGGGTGAGAAAAATGGGTCGTTAGGGGAGAGGGTGTCATGAACGAGAGAGGCGATAGAAAAGTATCAGGAGCAGTTGGGCAATGTAAGCTTTGAGGGAGAGTCTATGGACGAGATATGGGAGGATCTAAAAGAAAAGTGAAAGGTTGTGTGCAAAAGAAGGTATTTAGGAAGCAGAAGAAAGGAATGATGAAGCCGTGGTGGGATAGGGAATGTAAAATGATAAAGAGAAAGGTGAAAAAGAAGTACAGGAAGTGGAAGGAACCGCGAAAAGGGAAGAGCACGGAAAAATGAGGAAGGAGTTTAGGGTGATGTGTAAGAAGAAAGGGCAGGAAAAGTAAAAGAGCTGGAAGAGCAGTTGAGAAGTGTCAAAACGGAAGGAGACGTGTGAAAGATAATTAATAGGTTTAGGAAACGTGGGGTGGAGATAAGTGAGAAGATAGAGATCGACGATTGGAGGAAATTATTTAAGGATTTATTTCAGGGGTCAGATACACGGAAGAGAGATAAGGGGATTAGAAGAACGAGGAAGGTAGATGGGGAGGAGCTGAATGACGAGGAGATACAGAAGCAGATAAGGAAGTTGCAAAAATCTAAGGCAACAGAGCTGGACAACAGGCCGGAGACACAGGCTGGCTTTAGGAAGGGAAGGAGTACTATTGATGGTATTTACGTTTGCATCACGTGGTGGATGGAGAACTAACCAAAAAGGGTGCCAAAGTGGAGGGGAGGGAACTCTGATTCTGGATGCATAGGGGGTTGAGGCAAGGGGGTCCGCTTAGCCTAACGCTTTTTGCAATTTTTATCACGGATATGGAAAGTAAGCTAGCAGCCGGAGTAGTAAGAAGATTTAGGGTAGGAGGAATCAGGATATGGTCACTCGCATATGCAGATGACATAGTGCTGCTAGCAATGAGCGAAGAGACTTTGAAGTAGATAATGAAATGGTTGAGAAGATACTTGTAAAAAAATAGGTTAAAGTTAAATGCGGACAAGTCGAAGGTTATGGTGTTCAGAAAAGGAAGTGGGAGAGATAAGGGAGGGAAGTGGAAGGGAAAAGCGGTGCAGGAGGTGAAAGAATTTGTGTACCTGGGCTTCCTGTTTCGTGGGTATGGGGGAGTGGATGGTCATATAAAGGAGAGGGTGACAAGGAAAAATGTGATGATCAGACAGGTGTGGGGACTGGGGAAAAGGTTGTTCGCAAAGATGGAGGCGGAAAGGGAAAGGTATTTTAGAACGAATGGATTACAGTTGGATAAGGAGAGAAGGATGCACGAGGAAGGAAGGAAGGTATATGAATTGGTTCAAAAGAATAACATGGAGGAAGAGAAGGCAGAAGGAGAGGAGAGAATAAGAGAGTCAAGGTTTAATGGAAACTATGTGTGAATTATTCCAAGGCAGAGAGCGCAATATTTGTTTGAGAAAGAAAAGCAAGGAGGTCAGGAACTTATAGCGAGAATGAAATATGCTTGCATGGAGAAGTATAATAAGTTCTGGGTTTCTAGAGAGAAGAGAATGTGTCAATCGTGCGGAAAGGGGGATACAAAAGTTGAGGTGGAAAGGAGTGGGATAAGGATTGTAAATAAGAGAGGAAGTAGATGTAAGAAAACTGTAAATATTGTAAATAGTAGATAAGTGTAGACGCTAGCCGCGAAGACAGAGGCTGGCAATGTGAGGCATAGCGAGGAAATAGCGACATGCGTACGAGGTGAGGCCCAGCGAGGAAGTTTGGGATATAGAAGCGAGCATGGTAATTTGTAAGAGATAGCTGTAAAAAAAATCTGTAAAAAATGAAAGTGTAAGCAAGTCAATTTTTTAAGGCCAGCAGGCCGAAACATAAACGTTTATCTATCTACTAAATTCTTAAAGCATACTGATGAATTTAATACCAATGTGCAAAACTCAGTGCCACGTAAAAATAAATTTTCAGAAAAATGGCGTGACAGTAATTGGATAGATGTGGGCAATAGTAGTGCGAGCATGGCTAATATCATAGTTGAAAAATCCGAGCAAAAAGATGAAACTGAAGACGAGATGGTGACTATAGAAAATAACAAGTGATCATTATTTGAATGAAAAACGCGAAAAGATATCAATGTAACAGAGAAACATGTATATCTCGTTGAAAATATGTTGACAACAAAACAAGAATTAGTAGGTTCAAATAATATAGATACTTGAGATAATGCTAAAAGGGGTAATGGATTATCGTCACCAATATTCTGCTGAAAACATTATTGAAGGTTAAATGCATGCAAATGGATAAATGTATGCACAACATGAAACGGGCTTTAGAAGGTATTGGAGGAAATGTTTATATTTAATTTTTAAAAATTACCTAATAAAAATTTATATTTTGCATACATTTATATAATTTAGCGTTTATTTTGATAAACTCTTAATAGGATTAAATAATGAAATATTCTTTCATATTTCTTATCATAAATTTCATTTTTATCAGAATAAATTGACAGTCTGTCATTATTTTTTCAAGTAAAAATGATCCTGATTACTAAGGCACATAATAGAACTCAAAAGATACGAGCGTCCGGACTCCAAACGAGTGAGCGGAATTCTTTTTCCCTCTACCACCGCTCTGTTGAGCGCGAATGCGCTCTGCCTTGAATTCGACGTGTGCGTAGTACATCTGTATGTGTTCTCACATTCAAGTGTAACTTGAAGAATTTAAAAATATAAAAACAGTAAAAATTTCGAAATGAAAAATATTTGAAACTGTGTTTTCTTAATTTCTATTTTCAGAAATTGATGAGCACAAAAAAGTCATTATTATTATAGAATCATAAATTTAAAAAGGCTGTAAAAATATCTATAATAGAAAAATCATTTTTTCAAATTGTAATATGTAGAAGGATTTAATTGAAAGGTAAAGACTGCAGTAAATATTTTCTACACTTTAAATACAAACGGTAAACTACCAAGTTAACACCCGCTCCAAAAGTTATGATAAATTTCTATAACATTTTCCTGTATTTAATAAAGTCAATTTAATTTTTTTTACACAGGCCAGTTTTCAAAAATGACAAAGATGGAGAGTTGGAGAAGCAGCTTAGAGAGTAAGTATCGTCAAACTTCTTATTCAAACGTACTCAGGCTTCACAGCACTAATTATTCTCATATAAAGGGGAAGCAATTTTTTTCAAAAAATAAGAAATATTGTATTAAAGTTTATACAGTGATTAAAAATAAAAAAAAAGTTATAGTTAAAATAAAACATTTGTTATTTTTAACATCAGATGATATAAACAGATTAAATTACGTTTCGAAACATTTCCTACGAATTCAAAATTCCAGCATTTTGTATTGCAGTTTGTAATGTAATTTAGGCTCCAATAATTTTCAAACCAAGAAATTTTGAAAGATTTTTATTGATTTTAACACTTCTACGTGCTTACTAAATTTCATAGAAAACGAAATTAGAATACTTCTTAACGGTAACGAAAAGATAGCCTATTCTTCGTAGAACTCGTCGATGTGATATACATGATATAAATAAATCACAAACTTTCAAAAAAATCCGTATAGGTTTAGTTCGTGTCACGATAGAACGTATTCGATCTGCGAGCGATGATGTAAGCTTACACGTTTCTGTAAAAAAACGTAGGAAGTACATTGGCAGGGGCTTTATTTAATTTTTCAAGTTATGGTCGTAAGCTTCTAAATTCCTAAACATTCTAGCAGGGTAAATGAAACGCATATTACTTTTCCAAGATATCGTTCTGAATGAAAAAGACATATTTTTCAGTTCACAAAGAACCTATTGCTATTAGAGCAAGATAGAAACTCTGGGACGTAATTCTATTATCTTCTCGATAAATTGTTAATTTACGTCCTGCTCGTAATAAGTCAGAATGCCAATAAGATGTAAAAATACTATACAAAACAAGATTTTTAAAAAATCATTACTTTTTTCAAAAAACTGCCATTTTGTTTCTGTTTGACCGAAATTAATAAATTTTTTTAAATTAAATTTTAAAGGGTAAACTTCTATACGAAAAAGATTTCTATAGAATAACAGGAAATTAAAAATTTTTTATAAGAGGTTGAAAATAGGGTATATTTTAAGATGCAACAAATAAGTTCATCATTTTTTTCAGGATAGAATGATTTTATTTTATAATAAAATTGAACTTTCACTGTACTATGCTTAAAATACATTATTAAATTTAAATTAGTGCACATTTACGATACATTCAATGCACAATCCACATCTGTTTTCATCGCAGATACGACGCAAGGAATCGTTGCACCTCATGCGCGTTTGCCCATTTAGCGCACATTTGACACTACTTAACTTGCGAATGACGGTGTAAACTCTAACTATCGGTTCACATAGTCCCAAAATCTTAGCAGTGAGTCGTTTAGTAGTCAGATGCAACGTTTTCTGATCCAAGCGTCGCTGTAGAAGTGGTCGAATTAAAACTACGGCTAGATCTTTTAAAAACTTAACTTGGCCTAATAAAGGATTTTCTGCCAATAGAGTGTACAGAACACTCGAATTAATCGATTCTTCGTTTATCATATTATTGTATTGTACATATGTTTTATACACGCAAAAATAGTACTTGAAATTTTTTGCAAAAATATGAGAAAATCATTAAGTATTTAATAATTTTATATTAAAAATTATAAAAAATATTAAAATACTTACATTCAATATATTTTCACTTAGTTTATTGATGAAAATAAAAAAACTTTAAATTTCACAGGCACCGACTTCGCACACGCCGCTACCACCCTAGTACAAATTTTCATTCCTTCCAAGTTTAGACTTTTCTGTCTGACTGGTTTTAAAGAGAATGACATCAGCTTTGCCATAGCAAAGCCTACGCTACTTGCATATTTGTCGTAGTGGGGAGAGACCTTTGGTCTACGCAGTTAGAAAGTTACAGAACTAAGACATTTCACGAGGTGCAAATTCGCATTAGTGTGGTTATTGAAGATTAAATTTACTCGCTTAAAGCGATTTTACATCGAGCTGTTATTTCATACTATTTCATGGGTGAAATTGGACTAAGTCATAAATTTCTGTGCCATATTGGTTAATTTACCAGGTTATAAATTGTAATTTGAATATACACTGCGCATGTAATTACAATCTAATTTTAAATATCACCAACCATTTTTTTTACATCGCAGTCCCCTATTTTTCCTTTCCCCTCTTTTTCTTCCTAACCTCCAAATCTACTCTTATCCTTTTTTGGAATTCTCTATTTTTTCCTGTAGCCTACGAAACCCTTGAGGGCGCTTGCCGACCTCTTTAGTGTTTTTTTGCGTTACAAAGACATCTAATACTATTTATAGTGAAGAAAACGCAATTTTCGTGAAAAATAAAATTTATCAATTTTTCACTTATAAGGGCGATTGTTAACAGATTTACAATTTTACGTCCAGGCACTTTCCACTTTTTTTTTATTAACACATTTTTTCTACAAATGTCTCAAAACAGTTTGTATAACAAAACACAATTTAGTAAAGTAGAGTAATAAAGTTTTGATGAAAAATGACTAAATAATAGTAACCCTATTTTTTGTATATCTGAGATTGAGGTTCACTGATATAATTTGTATGGAGTTGAAGAAGATAATAATAAAGAAAATGTTTAATATTTTTGCCTGGTCACGCGGCATTGTAATGTAAAATGGAACGAAAATAAACCGAGACTAAGATTTCTGCGATATTTAAGGGTAATTGATAATGTAACTTATATTGAATTTAAATAGGTAGTATTCAAAAAGAAGGTTTATTATTTTGGAGTTAAGGGAGTTGTTTATATCCGACTTTGATTTTTTTTATAAGTGCGGCACTAAATAAATATATATTTTTTTCTGAAGGATTTGTAAACGAAAGAAAGAAAACTTGTCAAATATCCGGGGTTTTGCAAGATCCGAGGATCAATAACATTTTGAGAAATCAAACCTTTTGTTGAAGAAATCATTATTTTCACGAAAAATAATAATTTTGCGAGAGTGATAAATCAACGATTAAAATACGATAGCAATTGAACGGTGAGAATTGTTTGCAAATTTATTTTCTTAATTACAATTCTGACATCGTCGAAGAATTCCCGACGCTCATCATGTTTTCGAAGGTCTACTACTTGATGATGGAGACCTTAAATTTTGCGAAATACGTCACGAAATAGAGAAAAATGCAGAAAAACTGGCATGTACTGTATGTGTGTTGTTCTAACTGTAGTAATAATCAGCCACCATAGATCAGAAGATAGTGAGAAAAAAACAGGTACGATTAGATCACGTTTACCAATTTAAGTACTAAATATTAGAGATGTTTGACGATTTATGACCAAATAAATAAGGCTGCTCGCTTGCACTGACAGTATAATTAAATTAGCAATTTGTAAGAGAAAATGTATGTTTCGGAACGATTACTTCGCGTATGCAAAATTGTGTTCGTAAAACTTTCAGAAAATTTAATCGGCGGAAGACTTTTAAGAACAAGTAGTTCGTGTATGCCATTTAACAGAATTATTATTTTTGTTATGCAAATAATGAAAAAGTATTTAGCATACGATTACGGCGTGTCAATATGTTAGTTCTAATTTTTTGAAATAGCATTATTCTTTCTAATAATATGGAATTATAAGTTCGTACTTAATTTTCAATTTTGTACAAAGTTTATATGGTCAAATGTTAAAATAACCCTTGGTATACGTTTCGGACGTGTATAACCTTATAAAAAAAAAACATTTTGAAGGTTGCAAAAATTTATATAATTAAAAAAAATGAATTAGCATCTGCCATTTGCTTTTTCACAAAATTTACAAGAAAAAATAATGGTCTAATGACTGGCATACGAATTCAACGTATGTAATACGTTATACAACAATAATAGTGTAAATAGTAGAATTGCCTTACTTCATAGCGTGCTCTGTATTGGCTTACTATAAAACGGGACTATTTGCAGATGGTGGGTCTAGTATGTATAACCCATTTTAATTATATTATCTAATGTGATAATGTAGATAAAAATAATTATAATTAGTTCAAAGGAAATATATGAAATTTCGAAGCTTGACGGGTGGTACAATTTGTCTGGTTCAGCAACACATTTCTAAATTTTTACTACTGTGAAGTGGGGGATTTTTTTCGTTTTTAAAAAGCTTATTGGAAATAATCTTTCACAATAATGAATGGTTTCGAAATATAACTATATGAAACATGTGGTAACCTGTCAGAAACCCAACCTCACTTTTCAGTTTCGGTTATTTCCATGAGAGATTCAAATTTGTGTGTTTTTTTCTTGTTGACAATTAATCACTTTGGTTAATATAAGAAAGGATTTGTTTTAAAATTCGGCTATTTTTTGTTGAATTCGACTGGTTGAATTTTGTTTTTATTAAAAATTAATTTCTTAAACTGAAGATATAACCATTTAATTTTTAGTTAAAAATTTATCCTATTTAGTTTGAAAATTTCTACTATGATTCAAAATTTATCTTCTTGGTTGAAAATTCATCCTTTTGGGTTCAAAATGCTGGTTAAAAAATTATTCTGTTTCGGTTAAAGATTCAACTATTTTGTAAAAAATTTGTCTTTTTTGGTTAAATTTAAATGTTTTTAATTTCATTAAATACTCACTTTGGTTAAAAATTCCACTAATTGGTTCATATTTACACTTTGTAAAAAGTAAAAAATTTTATTATTTGCTAAAAAGTTCATGTTTTTTTTTTGGGTGCAAATTCGTCTTCATGGGTATAAAATTAATCTCATTTTTTGAAAATTGCACTATTTGATAACAAATTCCTAAATTTGGTTGAATATTCCTATTTTTGCATAGATGACTAATCTTTTTTTGTTGACCGTTAATAATGTTAGTTAAAAAGAAACAATTAATTTTAACACTGGGCTTTTTGTTTCAGTTCAACTTTTTGAAAATGTCTTTTATTGTTGTTAAAAATTAATTGTTTAAACTGACAATTTTATTTTTCGTTTAACATTAATCTTTTTTATTTAAAAATTTTTAACTATACCAAACAATTTATTTTAGCTACTAGGGCCAAAAAATACACAGACGAATCTGCTATTTCGTGGTTGCATATGTACAATATTTGCAGACTTAACTTATAATTTAATCGCTCCGCCTTACGTGATCGCAAATTCGCCTTATATTATGGTAACTACGCCTTATTCCATCGCAATTAATCTTTATTCTATCGTAAAATACGCCTTATTCTATCGCCAATACGCCTTAATTCTATCGCTAATACGGCTTAATTATATCGCAAATACGTCTTACTCTATCGCATGTATGCTTTTTTGTTCTTTTTCATCGCTACCGTTTTGCTCTCTTTCCTCTCTCGCTTTAACTCTAGCCATTGCCTCTTATTCTTTTTATCTTTACGCTTGCCAACTCTTGTCTTATTCTCATTTAGAAAATTTTACATTTTCTGATTTTCTAAAGATAATTATTCGAACACTTTCCTCAATTTTGCTCCTCTCTCCTTTCCTTCTTCCTTTCCGACTGCCTCAACCATTCCAACAACTCCACTGTTCCTTCTCATGCACGCTATTTCCCATTGTCCTGCTTCTTTTTTCTATCTTGTCACAATCTTCAAGCCAATGTCTTAAGGTCCCTCTACCTCTCTCACATTCTTGTATAACCTTTCTCTGTCCTCACTCCAAATTTACCATCCCCCTTCTGTACAGATTTTTTGGTATCCTACTCTAACTATCCTGCCGTCTTGTGCAACTTCGCCTATTTTACGCTGAATCTCCCTTTTTTGAATTTATGATCATGAACAACATACACTTTTTTCTTACCTAATTTATATTTATTTTTCATCACATCCTGCACAGCTTCCCATGATTTTTTTCTACTACTATTACTCCTTTTTTGGTTGTACCCTGTCTTCTGGCTTTGTTTATCTTTCCACTTACACCTAAATCTTTCTCGCGTACTTCCAAAACCGCTGCCATTTGATTCGCAACTGTAGTTTGTAGGCCTACAATTGTCAAGATATTTTTTCTTTCCCACTTCTCCATTCTTTATATCTCCCTTTCTACCCCATTCACTTTCTTTGCATTTCCATTTAAATTTCCCCCTTGTGCCGCTTTGATTTTCCTCTATCAAATCTACCTTGGTTCTGAATCCTAAACCACGTACATTATCCTGACTGAGCTTCTTTCGCGGTGAAAATCCATAAGTTTCTTTCCAGTCGATTACAATTTTTTTTCGCGTAATATTTCGTTTTTTCCCGTTGCAGACAACTTTGCAACTTTTTACAATGACATAAAATGTAATTTTTTATAAACATTGCAATTTTTTAACGACGAGACTCAGAAAGGACCCCGCAGAATTTGTATGGAAAAAGGCTCTCGGCTAGATTGTCTGAAACATTGCTTCCTGGTAGTTCTCGATGTGTAGATTCAAAGTCTCGAGGAGCATTAAGACCAGAAAATTCAAGTTTTCGAGATATAGCCGTTCGAAAATAAGGTTTGTATGCATTTTGCAGTAGAATATGGCTGCAATGCTAATCATATATTTCGGAATGATGTGGCTTGTACAAACATAATAATACCTGCATGCATGCAATATTACATTTCCACAAGTGCATATATGCATATATGGATGGTAAATTTGGAATGAGGACAGAGAAAGGTTAAAGAAGAATGAGGGAGATTTTTTAGAGAAGAAAATAAGGTGAGGAATAGAAGAGGAAAGGAAAAAGATAAAAAAATAGTAGGATAAGTAACAGGAACAAGGAAAATATACAAGTCATAGAGAAAGAGGTTAAGTTGACTTTTTGGAATGCTGCGAAAATTAAAAATAAGGCTAGATATTTTTGGAATTTCGTAGGAAAGTTCGATGTGGTTGAATTAACCGAAACTTGTATAGAGGAAAATGACTGGAAAATTATAAAAAGTAAATTGCCCAGTAGCTGTAGATGGGAATTACAAGAGGCCACCAGGGAAAAGCAGAAAGATAGAGCAAGTGAAAGAATTATGATGAGAGTCAGGACCAATCTAGAAAAAAGGGAAGTTTTGGAAGGTCTCACGAGTAGCCTACAGGAAAGGCAGGTTACAATAAAAAGAAAATGGCATAGAATTGTGACCATATACAATGGGAAAGGAATGAAAGAGGTTAGGAAAAACATAGAAAAGTTTGATAACGAAGGGGAAGAAGAAATACTAATAATAGGGGGGATTTTAGTGCTAAAAGAGGGAGGAAGGCTAATAGATAATCAGGGGGGAAATTAGGGATTTATCTGAAAACTAAATAAAGGAAGGAATTAAGAAAGAATAGGAGAGAATTCGTCGAGAAAGTAGTGTGAACTGAAGAAGTATAGATGGATTATATATAAAAAAAACAGAAAAGTTAAAATTTGAGAAGATAGTGTTGAGTGAAGTATGGGAGGAGTTAAAAGAAAAGGTCAAGAAGACTACAGTTACAAACAAATTTAGGAATAGATCGGAAAAAGATCAAAATTGTACGAAGATTTGGTGGGACAAAGAATGTAAGAAAAAGAAAAAAAGAGTATAAACTTTGGAGTGGAAAAAGGAAAATTACATCACGTTTAAGAAGGAGTATAGATAGTTATATAAACAGAAAGAGGAAAATAAGAAAAAGGACTTAGAGGAGGAAAAAAGTCAAATTAAAACAGAAGAGGAGGCATGGAATTTATTAATAAAATGAGGAGGGAAACGAAGGAATAGGCGATAAGATTAGCATGGATGAATAGGGGATGTATTTTAAAGAAATGTTTAAAGTTACGGGTACAAAAAGGACTGACAGTTGGACTAGAAGTGCCGGGATAGGTAATGATGTCTGGATGTACAGTAGCGGAGCAGCCAGAAGAATGTTAAAAGAAGTAGTAAAGAGAGTATGAAAAGGTGAAGGATTTACGGAAGAGTGGAGGGAGGGATTGATAACGTCAATTCTTAAGGAAGGAGAAAAGGGGAAAACAGAAAACTACAGGGGAATAACATTATTGAATAGAGCTAACAAGGTATATTCAATGGAGGTAGAAGCACTATAGATAATATCTATATTCTTCAACACGTGGTGGAGAAGGAATTTGAGAAGACGATTGATTATTCTGTACCAAAGAAATGCTTTGTGGTTTTATATGTTTATTACTGACAGTGTCGGCAGTAATAATTTAAACCATAATTACTTATTAATAATGTAACAATAACTATAAAACTATCATGCAAATGGGGTCAATTAACTCAATATAAAAAAGCAAATAGAATCAGAAAGCTGATAAACCATGTTACTAAAACCAGCCAAACTCGATACATCGAGACATTAACACCAGCAATATTGGATGAAATTTTAGACTCTCAACGATAGAGACTTGATGTTCTTACTGCCAGACTGAGTTGGTACAAGGAAAGTAGTGCACGAAGGCAACAAAATCAAATTTTTCAAAGAGATGAAAGAATGTTCTATCGTGATTTGAGAGTAAAGCTAAATAACCTGCAAGGCACCGAAGTCCCTCAATTGGAAGATATGACTAACTACTGGTCAGGTGTTTGGTGAAAAATGAACAGATACAATTTGGACACTGCGTGGTTCAAACTGGAAGAAGCAAGGACAAGCAATAGCCCTGAAATGCAACTGACAAACATCACAGCTTTAGATTTTTCAGCGGTCTTGAAAAGGGCAAGTAATTGGAAAGCTCCAGGTCCGGACATGGTGCACAACTTCTGGTACAAGTACCTGACGAGTATGCATCTTGCGTTGACAAGGTGTTTTTTAGAAGATCATTGAACACCCATATCAGATGCCATGCTTTGTGCTCCAGGGTACTACGTATATGTTACCAAAAAAAACCAGACGCTCAAAGTCCATATGACTTTCAACCAATAGCCTGTTTGTCAACCATTTATAAATGTCTTACAGCTATCATTGCAGATAAGGTACATTCTCATTTCGACGAGAATGAAATTCTTACAGAAGAACAAAAAGCATGTTGTAAAAACTCGCGAGGCTGTAAAGATCTAGTCACTATAGACGCTGTTGTCATGACTCAAGCTCGTAAGCATCAAAGGAACTTATACATGGCATACATTGACTACAAGAAAGCGTTTCCTTCCGTGCCGCATGACTACTTGCTTCAAGTCTTATAACTTTACAAAAATCAAGTATTTTGATCATGGACAACCAATAATAACTAGATCACTACGCTTTATGGCGGTTATATTTCAAGGAGACTCCTTCAGCACACTATGGTTTTGTTTAGTGTTGAATCCATTGAGCAAAACACTAAACAGGATGTCTTATGGGTTCAGAATTCATGATAATCAGGATAATGATCAAGTGACCCATCTTCTTTACATGGATGACCTGAAGCTATACGCTAGTTCAGCCCAGAAACTGCAGCAAGTGATAGATGTCACAAAGCAGTTTTCCAGTGATATCCACATGGAGTTCGGACTAGATAAATGTAGAACAGTGCATTTAATCAAAGGGGAATTAGGGACCGCGGAGTTAGAGAACGAGTTCGAAAATGACATCGAGGCAATGATTGCAGGCGAATCATATAAACACCTGGGTATTCTTGAATCTAAGCGTATTCAACATACGATAGTTAAGACAAGCTTAACGACTGCCTTCACTACGAGACTCAGATTAATTATGAAGAGTTTTCTCAACTCAGCAAACAAAATCAGGGCAATCAAAACATATGCTATCCCTGTCCTCACGTACTGCTTCGGGCTCATAAAATGCTCTAACATTGACCTTGAAAAGTTAAACAGATTTGTTCGCGTAGAAATGACGAAGCACCGAATGCACCACAGAAACTCAGCGATTGAAAGGGTAGTTCTACCACGAAATTTAGGGAGTAGGGGCGTTGTAGATGTGAAAAAATTGTGTGAGTCACAAGTTATACAGTTGGGAGACTATTTTAACAGCAAACGAAATGTTGCGCTTTACAGTGCCATCTGTCAAGCGAATCTTGACTACACGCCCTTAAATTTGTCCTCAGATGGGGCCTTGAATAGCAGGGCAGAAACCATGGAGGAATTAGAAACACAATGGAGGCAGAAAGCCATCAATGGCGAGCACCTCAACATGTTAGGTCAAAATGAAGTGGATAGTGAGGCATCTAATATTTGGCTAAGAAAGGGTGTTATGTACCAGAGACGGAAGGATTCTGCATTGCGATACAGGACAAGGTTGTCAGCACCAGGAATGATGGTAAACACGTGTTACATCAAGACGTAGTTGACCAGTGCCGATTATGTGGGGATACCAACAAATCTATCGAGCACATTATTGATGGCTGTCGCGTAATGGCTCAGAGAGAATATACGCAAAAACATAATGATTTAGCGGGCATTGTACATCAACAACTTGTCCTATACCTAGGTCTCTTAAAAGAATGGATGCCCTTCTGTAGATACATTCCAATGCCCGTTTTAGAAAGCGAAGATTACATCTTATATTGGGATGTTACTATCCAGACGGATCATTACATCCGGACCAATAGACCTGGCATCGTGATGCAAGACAAAAAAGGTGGAAGAGTCTACATCATCGACATCTCTTGTCCGCTTAACCGAAATTTGTAGTCAACCTATACAACCAAGATCTACAAGTATATGGAGTTAAGGCATGAAGTAAAGACCATGTGGAGGAATGTGAATCATGCATCTATTCATCCCATTGTGATTTCGGCTACAGGCAATGTACACGCAAGATGCACTGAACATCTTGAACATTTAGGAGTCAGTAGGGTATTGGCAGCAGCTCAGAAGGCGGTTTTATCAAACACCTGTCGCATTGTAAGAAACTTTCTTGACCACCGGGAAAGGAGCGACTAAAAACCTTTGGAGTGGCAGATGGTAGCTCTAAGAAATCATCCAAAGGTGACTGTTGTCACCTCTAACGCTCGGGGCCGCTCGTAATTGTATACCTGCAACATCATCGCACGAGGTTTCAAGCGTCGTATTAAATTATTTAAATTAATTTAAAACATGCTAATCTCATCAGTCACTTGACTTAGTCCGTGGCTATGATGTATAACCGGGTTTACCCGAGTAAAAGTTTAGTAATAAAATAATAATAATAATTGATTTCCAGTGTTTTTTTACATATCAATCCTAGAAGAAATACACATCACCAAATGCCGATGGAATTGGTGCAGTTCAGTTGGTGCATTTCAATCAACATTATTGAAAAATCGTTCTCTCTGGACCTTATCCCAAGACTGGGGATTAATCAGCCTAAAATTAACTCTGAATCATTTTGATGGTATAGGTGTATTAAAAAGATATCTCGAGGTAACATAACTTGCCCGAATTTAAATTTAAAAAGTTTTCAGGGAGTTTTTTTTAGAAAATATTTTCGCTGGACATCATCTCAAAATTTGGTTTGATCAACCACTCAAAAAAATTAGAGAATCCCTGAGGATAGGGGTGTATCAGAAATGAATGTAGAAGCAAAATTTGCTGTCTCTGAATCCGATTTCCAAATTAACATTTGATCAGCTCAAAAAATTATTTCCAAGTCACTTTGATTGTATAGGTGTATCAAAAGAGCTATGTCGAAGTAATTTAACTTGCCCGAATTTTAAATAATAAAGTCTTTAGGGACTTTGTTATTTTAGAAAATATTTTCTCTGGACGTCATCTCAAAATTTGGTTTGATCAACCACTAAAATAAATTAGAGACTCGTTGGTCCATTATTGGTATCCTATCAAAAAATAAAATTCTTTGAGTGTAATTACAAGCTACTCGAAATGTCATTTTAGTGTATTTGTTTGAGGTCTCGTTAAGTTTAAATTATGCTGTTAGAAATTAAGCCACCAATTCCGTAAATTTTATTTCAGATGTTATCTTTTCATTTGGATATTTTCCTATATTTATTATCAGTTGATCAAATTAAATTTTGAGATGACGTCCAGAGAAAATATTTTCTAAACTAAAAACACTCCCTAAAAACTTTATTATTTAAAATTGGGGCAAGTTAAATTGCTTCGAGATATCTTTTTGATTAACCTATACCCATCAAAATGACTTTGAATTAATTTTAGGGACTTCTCAAATTCTAATTTGAAAATCAGATCCAGAGATAGCAATTTCGAAAATAGAAAAATTTCTAAAAAATTAGAAAAAAATTACGGCATAAAATTTTCGTTTTGCATTTATTTCTGATATACTCCTATCATCAGCGAGTCTCTAATTTATTTCAGTGGTTGATCAAACCAAATTTTGATATGATATCCAGAGAAAATATTTTATAAAATAAAAAAAGTACTCAAAAACTTTATTAAATAAAATTCGGGTAAGTTATATTGCCTCGGGATATGTTTTTGATATACCTATTCCATCAAAATGGCTCAGAATTAATTTTAGGCTGATGAATCCCCAGTCTTGGGATAACGTTTAGAGATAACGATTTTTTAATAATGTTGATTGAAATTCACCATCTGAAATGCACCAAATCCCATCTGCATTTCCTTATGTATATTTCGTCTATGATCGATTTGTGAAAAAAACAATGAAAATCAATTATTACATTCAGAAATAATGTGTTACATATTAAAATGATTAATAAGTAATTATTGTTAAATTATTAATAAGTTATTATTGTTCAAATCATAACTGCCGGCACTGCAAGTAATAAATATACAAACCCACAAAGCATTTCTTTGGTAAAGAATAATCAATCGAAAGTATAATTAACATGCCGGGCTGGTCTGTCATTATTTTGAGGTATTTTTCAATTCACCTTTTTGCCCTAATCGCTATAAGTAACGTACCTTTTTTATGCGACAAATAAGCGTTAAATACAATTCACTCTTCGCCCACTGAAACCGAAGAATATTATAACAGTATAAATTAATAGAAAATGAGTGAGAGAGAAAGAGAGAGAATGATCCCTGACAAATTTCGTCAGGGATCATTCTCTCTTTTTCTCCCTCACTCATTGACCCATTTGCACCGCGGGGAGGTTGCGCGTTCCGATTTTGTACATCAGTTAGCCCTAAAAAGGGCCGATTTTTACTTGTGGCTTTGCGTTATTTTGTATTATATCTAGGGTGGTACATAGGCATATGCACATATGCGTGTACGCATCTATTGGCATGATATTTTATCAGGACAATCCTTTTGCTCGTCGAAAGGCGGTGGTCACTCAATGCTTTACATGTGTCGTAACAAAGTCGACGTTAAAACCGGCTAGCCTATACTTATATCCCGAAGATAAGATAATAGATGACCGTTTAGATAATCGCGATAATACCCAGATACTTTTAAGATAAAAGACTTACAAAACTAAATTAATTTCAGAAAGCAATATAAAAAGAAGTAGAAATACATCAATAATTTTCAGAATAATTATTTATACATTTCTAGTTGTTTTTGTACTGTCTTCTATATAAAAATTTGTTTTTATGAAAAAAGAAGATTGTGAAATTATTTTTCGAAGTATTTTTTTATTGGAAAGAACAACAACGAACATTTACCGTGGTTAATGTTTGTCATTTTGAAAGTTTTGAACTTAGACTAGCTGAATGAGGTGCAGGGAGTGCAATTGCTGCGCCATCTGGCGTATACTCCTAACGGGATCAAATTACCCCAGATAACAATATGTGCGCACGCGTGTCGATGAAGTGCGAGGCGCACACGTACTGATGAAGTGCAAGACGCATGCGTGCCGATGAAGTGCCGAATACTGGTGCCGTTTATTGAATATAGTGTGTCTTTTACTAAAAATATCGTGTCCTTCACTGGATTTGAATAAATTATTTAAAAATAATTGTTACAATAGTTTGGCAAACAATCTCAAAAGAGTCGCATGTGTGCTTAAGGCGTGCGTTGCACGATTGTTATCTGGGATTTTCTGACACTGTCGCCATTGTGAGTGACCACCGCCTGCTCGTCGTCTTCATTATTATTATTTTGTTCAGGTACTTGTTACTGCCTGTCAGTTGCATCTAACGTTGTATTCAATAAGGAGTCATCGGGGTAATTAATGTTCACTGAAAAAAAATTCGTGGGGAATTTTCTCCATAGTTCAGTAGCGAAAATTCCCCGAACATTCGTTTGGAATATTAACCAAAAAGTGGTGAATTTTACCCAAAATTCTAAGGAGAAAATTTCTTAGGATATTGTGTAAAAATAGCTAACCTGTCGGGAATTTACCCGAACTTTAAATGGAAAAAATTCTTGAAAATGTCTGTAATATTACCTAAAACTTTGTAAAAATACATACTCATTACATAGCTTAATCCCCATAGTGCATGACCCACCATATTGATCATGTTAGCCACTGTTTGAGGTAATTATGCTTTGCTTCGTGTTGAATGGTCTCTTAAACGCTGAACGCGTCATTTCTGTTGCGAAAGAAGCGGCATGTGGGCCTGGGAGATGGAGTAGGGAACGACACCCCCAGTCCTTATTACCGCTATCTTGCCCCGAAAGCAATCAGTCTTGTGCTATCTGCCCCTGAATCGAATGGGTATTTAGAACTTTCCGCACCTTAACTCCTCGTCATCCCAAGAACAACGCATCTTCGCCTCAGGAGGATACCCTGGACAAGGATCAACCACCAGCCTCATCAAAGAAAACCTCAAAGTCTCCAGCCATCAGTCCTGTCGCCAAAGCATCATTTCCGAGGATGACCCATAATTGTGGGTCCGGATGCAATAAGGGCACATAAAATTTTGTCGTGCGAAAACGAAGTCCCCTGGAGGCTTTAGAAAAAATTTTCGAATTTTAATTTTCA
>NC_046665.1:23967405-23968437 GCF_010883055.1 Belonocnema kinseyi | reverse complement strand
TGGGCACGTATAAAAAAATACGTGTCGAATATTTTTTGATGTTCTAGAACATATCACAATTTCAAGAAAATCGGTGAGGTACACCTCGGGTACCTTCCTTGTCAGTGTAGTCTCCGCAAATTCGAATACCTGATCCATTTGATTTTGGGACAACGACGATTGGACAACACCATTCAGTTAGGTGCTCTACCAGAACGATAGGTTAATCGTAAATTTATCGTCGCCTTTCAGGTCAGTGTATCCTTTAGAAACGGTATTCGCACGAACCAACAACTTGATATAATCGATTTCTTCACTACCTGATATGCAAGTTTCCGTTCCTTTAACAACATATGCTTCACCTTTAATATTTTATTATTATATTTCGAACGCAGCCCTACAAATTTTACGGTTAAACTCATCCGGAACACACTTTGGCGGCAAGAACGTCACATCGACACCAGAATCTAACAGGAACTTTTCTTCTTTCCCAAACTTTACAATCGACAGACTCAAAATACCTAAATTTAGATGATTGCTTCCGAAACGAACCTATTAATTCTAAAAATGTCTCTTCTTCTCCATACAGGTCACGCAGTAATCGTTAAATTATACATCAATTGTAGGCGCACCGACACCTTCTTGTCCAACACACCGATCACTACTCGGTCACGAATAAGAACTGGTTTTAAATTATCATACTCACATTTCTCAGCAAGTATATATAGCGAGGTTATAAACGTGTCAACACTTTTGTGAGGGATCTCGCAAATTAAAGGAAGGGGTGTAGGAGTTTGGATTGTCGAGAGTTAGATGAAGTCAATCATTAGAGGAAAAATGTAAAATAAAAAGGGTTTATTTAAACTAACTTACAAACGTAGACGAGAATTTCTTTTAGTGAACCCGGGCACTGAAGCCAAGATTACGGTGAGAACCAGATGGTACTCGGAGCAATTGTGGGTCCGGATGCAATAAGGGCACATAAAATTTTGTCGTGCGAAAACGAAGTCCCCTGGAGGCTTTAGAAAAAATTTTCGAATTTTAATTTTCAAA
>NC_046665.1:23965267-23967305 GCF_010883055.1 Belonocnema kinseyi | reverse complement strand
TTTCATCGCCGTATGGTGGGTTGAAATTTTTGTAAAAAAAAAATCAAAACATGGTTTTCGATGTATTTTTTCCCGTAGAATTCGATTCTGATGTCAAAAAAAAATAAAATTTTTCTTTATTTTTTTTTATTTAAAAAAAAACCATGAAAAAACCGTAAATAATGAGGTTTTTCGAGCAAAACCCCATAAAAAAGTAGCTGGACCCACATTTTTGTTGCAAATTCGGATTCAGCGTCGAAAAATACATAAGAATATATAGGTCTGTACAACTGCACAGACACTTTTGTTTTTTTTGTGGGCCTGTGTTATCAATAAGACGTTGCTGCTTTCTTTTCTCTTTCTGCGCAACATCCTCATGATTGTAACAGCCGTTCAACTTCCTAGGAATCATTGGTAGAGGGGTTCTGATCCTTCTCGGGAACATTAGTTTTACGGGTGAATAACCGTTGTCCGAGTCTGGAAAATCTTCAGAAACGAAAGTTTCTTTCGAATTGACTCGCTCCTTAATGCATTCAGGGCAATTCACGATTAAATTTTGAAGTTGAGTAGAAATCCCGATCCACCGAACAGACTGTTTTGCCCTTTCACGGCATTTATTTATACCCAAATGACCGTGGTGAAGTTTCCTGATTACTTCCAACTGTAACGAAGGTGGAATCACTAACCTAGAATTGTACAATACAAATCCTTCAGCAAAGGAGATACTGTCCCTGAAAGCGAAGTAGTGAGTCAACTCCTCCGACAACTTATCTTTACCAGGCCAGCGCTGGGGACAAAATTCCCTTAAATTTTTATAAACAGCACTATTCTCCTGGGCTATTCGGACTCTGTCTAATAAACTCCGCGATGAAGGCAACGCATTAACCAGATGTTTCACATATTTCGTAGTTTCTATTTCAAATTCGTCGGTCGTTTCTTTCTCAAGCACACTGGGATTTCTGGACAAAAAATCTGCTAAAACCAACTCTTTACCCGGTACATATTTAACGCTATAATTGAATTTCATCAGCCGGATTCTTATGCGCTAAAGTCGCGGAGTCAGATCATCTGCAGGCTTAGTTTGAAGAATTTAGACAAGAGGTTTGTGATCTGTTTCTAGAGTTACATTCAAACCTGTGATTAACTGCTTCAATTTATCAGTAGCAAATGCAAGACTTAACGCTTCTCTCTCGATTGGGCTGTACCTCTGTTCGGCCGGCGAAAGAGTTCTAGATACATAGGCTATAACACGTATTTTATGTTCTGATTTTTGTATTAGCACGACCCCGATTCCGAAATTAGAAGCGTCTGCATGAACGATTATGTTCTTGTTCGGGTCAAAAATAGCAAAAGTGGCTGCTTCTTTTTAACATTACTTAAGCTTTCTGAATGCATGGTCTTGATCTCCAGACCACACAAAAGGAACATCATCTCTGAGTAAATAATTTAATGACTCCGAGATCTGTGACTTATTGGGAATGTACTTAGATGCGAAATTTTCTGTTCCCAGAAATTGTAATAACGAAGGCTTTATACCTAAAAAACTCAACTTTCTTTAACCCGATAACACACTTTTTTTATTTAAAGTAATTCCTTCGTTAACTAATCTTTCACAAAACAACCGAAGAGTAGCATTATGCTGATTCGTGGCTTTTGCAGAGATGAACACATCATCAACATGTAAAATCACATATGGAATTTCATGCAACAAATCATAAAACTTTTTCGAGATATAATCAGACGCGCAGTTTATGTCGAAAGATAATCTATTAGATATAAACCTGCCAAACGAGATGATAAAAGTAGTTAAAGGTCTACTTTCCTCTGCGAGTTTGATTTCATTAGAGCCTTCGTTAGCATCAACACGGGAAAAAAATTTAGCCTCTTTTAACCTAGCGAGTGATACTTTTACTTTTGGAACCGGGAATGTTGCTCTAAGAATGCTTTTATTTAACTCACAAGGAAGGTACCCGAGGTGTACCTCACCGATTTTCTTGAAATTGTGATATGTTCTAGAACATCAAAAAATATTCGACACGTATTTTTTTATACGTGCCCA
>NC_046665.1:23962518-23965167 GCF_010883055.1 Belonocnema kinseyi | reverse complement strand
CAATTTTCTTTTCGCCTTCAATAGCTAGTGTTCTTCCCGAGTGCATTTCAATTTGAAATCCACTCTGATCTGAATTGTAAATTGATTCCAAACTTTTGCTTTCAATTATTTTTTTCACATCTGAAACAAAATCATCAGCTGCTTTTTGTAAATATTCTCTCCCTTCAACAGTCTTTTTTGTTACGAATTTATTTATCTTTCTGCTTACTATTCTGTGAGCCTTTTTAAAATTTTGTAGCCAATGACGTGACGCTTTAAACCTTATATCTTCATGTCCAACGATTTTCTGAGCTTGTAATGCCCATTTTTGTAAATCTATATCGTGAATTATATAACCGGCATCGGAAGCCGACTGAAAATTATCTAATACAAATTTATTGATTCTTCCAATTTTTTCTTTATAAGTGTCTCCTTTATTCAAAGTATGCGCCCATCGTCTCAACTGTGTAATTGATTGGACTTTTCGAAATCTATGCTGCACAGTTTGCAGAGCGAGATTTTCGTAACTCCGCTTCTCCAATAGTCCACAGCTTTTCGTTTGTAATCCCAAGATAGATCTTCTGTATCCGATGTACATACTAGTCCGTGTTCATCAACATCCGCTGAGCAGATTCTGTCAATATCTTCAACAATATGCATTTCAGTATCCTTAAATGGCTCTTGAAAAGCTAATGTAGATTCCACAATGAATTCTGGATCCTCAAAGTTATTCATACAGTGAAGTAATAGTTTTTCTATATTATCCTTTAAAGCAATTTCATCTTTAGTAATGGGACTTTCTTGTATATTCATAGCTTGAAAAGATAATAATAATAATTGTATAACATTTATAGGATTGATAGTCATTTTCCCACTACCTAGAAATAATAATTATTATTTGTTTTTTACACAGTGAAATCCGAAGCGCATTAATTTGAATATTTTTTTACAAAGTCAGGCAATAATTTTTAATATCATTTAAATCAACATTACACTGAACATTACGTATCAATTTCATTTCTAATTTATTCAAACGATAATTAAATATTGAAAATTCCAAAATTTCCTGTCCATCTTTGATCCCTCACCAATTCTGTAAAAGACCACATAAAAATTTGAAGTATTGCATTTTATAACTCTTTATAAGCTATATCTAAATCACTAATTAAAAAATTATTTTCGTCAAATACGATGTGAGTATGAACGTTTTTTCAAAAAATTGACATTTTGTTTCAAATTTTTAAAATCTCCGTAAATTTAAATGATAGACAAGAATGTATCGAAGAGAAAAGGTTTGCTTTTTGAAGTGAATACAGTAAAAATTTTTGAGCTTTTTTCTTCAGAAAAATATTTTTCAAAAATGTAGGGTAAAAAAAACATTTTTTTCGAAAAAGAAAATCTGGAAAATTTCCAGTGTCTACGTAAAAAAAACAAATATTTTCTGTTCAATATATTATTGCCATTAAAGTTTTCAGATGTATGAAAATTAAAAAAAAAAATATTAATTTTTTGAAAAATGCTTATACCCACGTCATATTTGATGAAATTTAATTTCTTATGGTTTCTTTAGATAGGGCTTGTAAAGAGCTGTAAAATAGAGTACTTTCAATTTCTTTGCATTTTTTTTTTAAATGGCGGGGGCATGTATACAATATCTACCAATTACCGCGTTAAGAAATTTTACGCAAAAAGAAATTTTACTTACAATCAGGAAATAAGTATTGACCAAAAATTATATGGTAGAATTAATATGTACGAATTCCAAAATACTATGTTATACTTTGATGAAATTTGGAGTTTGGAATTTGGTTGCACATTTATTGGATTCAAATGTAATTTCTTGTAAATTCAACAAACACTGTCTTATCTATCCAAAACATGGCAAGGCGACTTACTGATTTGATAATTTAATCGTTGACGTTTTTTGCACCGTCCGATCTCGACAACAACAACAAGAAAATGATAACTTTAATCTTATCTTGTTATTTTAAGCTGTTTACTTCTCTTAATTTGTTTTCCAAGCGTTTATACGTTTATTCTTCGTATGAATTTATTCGATAGTTAGTTAGTTCTTCTTGCTTTGAATCATTAATTTTTCATTAACTTTGAAAGTCCCATAGAAAAAGAATAAAAACATAGAGATACGAAAATATCTCCTGTGGGGCTGGTTCAACCTTATTATAGGTTATTTTTATTAAGGCGAGAACAGTCGATTTCGTATTTGGATATTGTGCATACTGCCAAGATTTTTTTCGTCAAACTCAATAAACTAGTATTTTCATATTGAAAAGGGTGTCATTTTTTTATTAAAAAATAGAGGTTGATACATTAGTGGGGTAAAGAATTCTAATTCAATACCAAGGATGTGAACTAATATTATTACACGTTTTACGCCACTGAATAGTCCGAGGGTATTTTTAAGTAATGAAAAAATAATACTTGTGATTGAATTTTAGGGATGAATTCATTTGTAAGGGCTGATTTCAGAAAATTTCAAACTACATCATCTTTACTTAACAATTTTAATAGTATCCAAGAGTTTTACACCATGATATAGTAATGGAATAGCGAAATATAACAGTATAAATGTTAGGGGTAGCTCACCCCCTCAAGGGATTTTTTTTTGAAAATGCCGGAACAGGTCAACTTTATTTTTGATTATTGTGCATA
>NC_046665.1:23958677-23962418 GCF_010883055.1 Belonocnema kinseyi | reverse complement strand
CTTTCGGGGCATAAAATGAATATTTCTTAGGTCGACCAAGGTTTGTGTTCTTTACAAAATTTCGTTTACATCTTGTTTTTTCCATTTGTTTTTACTATAGTAGAATTCAAGTTTGTATCTTTGGGTGAAGAAATCCGTTCTATAGTTTGAAAAATATTCTTTATCCAGGAGTCAATTCATCCAGGATCAAGCACTTTGAATAAAAGTGACCTTGAGCGAACAATAAATATATATTTTTTAAAGTTGACAAAAATCGGGCGCTATTTTCTTTAAAAAAATAATTTGTGGGGGTGCCAAATTATCAAAAAAATAAATTAATAAAACTTGAAAAAGCACTCTCTTAAATAGCTTCTTAAACTAAACCTTTGTTGAGTTCTTTCAAGCAATTCTAATTTTTAATAGTCCTACTTTCAAATTTGTATGAGGTTATACGATTTTAATTGTTCTAAAATAATGATTCAAGTATTAAAAGATGTTCATTTCTCATCCTGCAACTTTATACAATTTTACTTTCCAGCTAAATAATTTGAAATGTTTCAATCTGAAATCATCGAACAATTTCAATTCAATAATTCTTACATATTTAAATACCTTTAAATTTTGAATTATTCAATATACTGAAGACTACAAATTTAAAATGTCTTAACTATTAAGACTTTATAAATTTTAGGAATAGTTGCTCTGTAGGCTGAATAACACTTATTCTTTTATTAAGAAATTAAAACCAAAAGTGTTTAAAAAAGTTTTCAAACGAGTTTTAAAAAGCTTAAAAACAGGTCAGAGATTTTAATGGTAAATATATATAATAGAACTGCTTCAAATTTGACTTAAGTCTACTTTTTCATGTTTGACCTACAATTATTCAATTTTAAAAGTTATAAATTACAATTGTGAAAAATAAAAAATATACTTTAAATAACTTATATTTAAAACCAAGTAAATTTGCATACTTCAATATGAACGCAGCTGAATACATTGCATTTAGACTTTTTACCTTTTCACGTTGTAGCAATTTCGAATCCCAGAATAAGTTATTTTGGCCTAACCTATAACTTATAACGAAAATTGTGAAAATTCAAACAATAAGCCTGTATGTTGAAATTGAGGTCATTATTACCGTTAAAATTTGAGTTGTTAAACTGAAGGCTGAAAATTTTTTAAACTTTACAATTAGTGTTTTGTAAATCGCATTGGCATCTTAAAAGAGTACAATTAGTTTTTAAATTTTCGGAAGTTTTCTTTTTTCACTACCTAGATGTAAAAAAAGTCTCTTCAATTTTTTTGGATTTTAATCATTTATTTTCTGAGAGATATTCCTATTTAATTTACCCCAGTTTATCAGTGACTAAAAGGCATTAGGAAAAAGTCACCAAGACCCAAGGATAAAAATTTTATTCATATTTTTTAAAATAAATACTGCAGGAAAACCAGGCACGCATCCAAAATTGTGGTGAAACGGCGATCGCCCCCCCCCCCCCCCCCCCCCCCCCCCCTCCCAGGATTTTTTGACTTACCGTAAAATGGTACATATGCATGTATAAAAACAATGTCTCTACACTATTTTGTGATGCCCCACCCCTAGGACCCTTCTCTGGATCCGCGCCAAGGGAAAATATCGACAAGATTCAGGTGTCGAAATTATAATTACAGCGAATTTTCTGTACTTTTACAGGGACTCCTGAAATACATGAAAAAATAAAATTCCCGATTCGGTAAAACTATCCCTGTCTCGAATAATAAAATTCAAAGACTAATTAAAATTCCCGAACAGTTTATAATATTACCGAATTTGAAAATTTCCAAATAATAAAATTCCCTATATATAGAATTGTTTCTTAATCAATATTATTTATTTATTAAAATTACGATAATAAAATATTTTTATTGAATAAATTTTTGTTTAATATTTAGTGTTAAAAAATTATTGTTTAAATTTAAAATTAAAATAATTCTACAAAAAATGTATAGAAAAACTGATGTATAAACACGTGTGCCTTAAATGTAAGAAACATTCTCTCTAAATTTTCCTCGAAGATGATAACATTTTCCAAACAAATTTTGCAGGACTTAAATCAGCACTCATTTATCTCAAAGTTCCTTTTGAATTTTTTAAATTAACAATTTGATTTTTCGGAAGATTTTTTGTAATTTAAAAAAATACCATGCGTATTTTAAACTAAAATATCTTATCCAGAAATATGTTTTTTTCAATTATTGTTATTTTAAATTCAAACAATAATTTTCAAAACCTTTAAACGATAAAAAAGTTGTTTCTTTGGTGTGAATATTTAATTATTGCAATAAAAAAATTAATAACAAAATGTATCAAGTACACATTTTTTTAGCATTGGTTTATCTCGAAGTTTCATTCTAGTTTCTTTATTTTTATTAAAAAATTATATTTTTCGAGAAAATCTTTTTTACAATTTTTAAAAAGACTATGTCCAGAAAACATGGCTTAAGCTTCAGAGCTTAAAAAATTGAGTAATACATGTCAAACTTTTCTAACCTCAAAAATATTTCTACTGCTTTACCGTCATATTTTACGAAGAATTAGAAAACAAGAATTCGGCTTCGTAGTACG
Organism: Belonocnema kinseyi; assembly: GCF_010883055.1. Classification (NCBI taxonomy): domain Eukaryota; kingdom Metazoa; phylum Arthropoda; class Insecta; order Hymenoptera; family Cynipidae; genus Belonocnema; species Belonocnema kinseyi. The sequence goes on along the minus strand of NC_046665.1, from coordinate 23,959,834 downwards.
GTGAGGGCAGCACCTCGATAGGGCAGAAAATAAGATGTTCTATATATATAGTTCTCCCACTCTCATACCGCGTACCGCATCTACGTTTATAATATCTTTGGTTCGCTCCCTGTTCAACTTAAATGGTTATTCACAATAAAATGATGTCTCATACATCCATGAGCGAATTCGAGACCCTGATTAGCTGCAAGAATTACATAGTTGGAAATCTACATGGGCTGTCAGGCTCTCTTGCCGCATATGGATACGACGCAAGAGTGACAGCGCCAGTGTTGGAAATACATTGTAACATTGATATACGTTACCAGAGTATCTGTACGTAACTATATGATCAAATGAGCGCTATATTTGTAAAATACACGCTGAGAATTGATGTTTTCTCTATGACCGTATTCAAGGAAGAAATTCGCTTTCCTATATTATATATAATAAACTTTAATTATCTTGTTTGCAAAATTCGAGTCTGGACTTTGGGAATCCAGAATTCTAGATTCTGCGGTATTGTAAATTATACTATCACAAACAATGCATAAAGCAGCATTTTTTTCCTTTCTCGCCTTTTATGAGTTTGTAGGGCAATTGGTCCCGCATTGTTCCTTTAGACCCCCCTAATAAATTTTTTTTACTATTTACTGTGAGAAAAAGTTGAAAAGTGGACACGGTTACCACGATTGACATCAAGAAAAATAGATTATTTTAAGAATTTTTCGATATTGACGCATGCGTACTGAAAGTTTTCATTCGACGCAATATACGTCAAAACGCGTCGAGGTAATATATGTAGTAGTATACGCGTAGAAAACCACGTGTAACACGAAGAGTATTATACGTTACCACCCCTGGCCACGGTGAAAGTATGCAAGGTATCGCAATACTCAAGATTAAGTGGCACGCAAAGATGTCAGAGATGGGTTGTGACGCACCACTTGACGTTATTGCTGTTTTCTGCGTATAACACCGTGTAACTATAAAGGCTCTTTTCACCTTCCGTTAATAGGTCGTATATCGGAATATCCATTCACACCTTCAAAAAATTCAGTTAAATCTAGTAATATTTTAGTTATCTTCTGAAATTCACTGAAAGATTAATCAAATATTACTGGATTTCACTGAATATTCCGGAGGTGTGAATGGATATTTCGATATGCTGATCGGTC
>NC_046665.1:23954167-23958577 GCF_010883055.1 Belonocnema kinseyi | reverse complement strand
AAGCTGCAGACGGCTTTGCCCTCAGGTGAGGGGCAAAGCCGATGAAATACAGCATGTTAGAAATAATTAAATTACCAAATCATTGTTTTTTTTATGTGATCAGTACTCATAGAAATATAATATAATGTAGAGCTCGAAATAAGAAAAAACTGGATCAATTCAATATCTTATTAACTTTAAAAAAAACATTGTTTGTGGACTGGTTGGCGCTGCCCCCCCTTACCCTATGGGTGCTATCTACGGGTTGCGGTGGGTAGAGGGGAACCGACAATTTTCGCCGGACGCGCCGTCTTCATTTATCGCCAGATTTGCGAGGTTACGTTTTACAACAATCAATAATGTTAAATATTTTATTTCTGTATTCTGGCTACTTTAAGGCGACTTTAGTTTTTTCAAGATTCTTCAATCTTGGCTTCGTTCTAAAAAGAGAATGTTTGCCGTTATGATACTAAGACTTCAAGCTGATACCAAGAACTGAAGAAATGCGAAAATAAACTAGTGATTGCATCCATTAAAAAAATAATAAGACTTAAAAATCAGAAGATTGTGCTTTTAAAAAATGAAAAAATGTCAGAATTATTTAACTATATATTATTTTAATTGATTCTTAAATGAAAAATTGTTAAGACACCAAGCATTCGAGAAGAGAGAAATTAGGTTCGGAAATATCATGATTCAGGGTGACCGCTGGACCGGGAAACTGGGAAATGACCAGGAATTATTTTAGACCGGGAAGTGATAGTAAGTTTTTTCTTTGACCGGGAATTTCACAAGTTTTTAGAAGAAAAATCTATCCAATCACTTGAAATATCAAGAATTTTATATCACAATATATATAATACAGTTTAAAATAAGTTTGATTTCAATTTTTTTTTAATGCTAAGCGTGATTGTTTTTTTTTTCAATCATGAAATCATTAAGTTTACAATGTTTAATTCTGAAATCTTTTACCATAACAGTTTTCCATTTTAGATTTTAATATCTTAGGGTACATTTTCTATTTGAATAATTTTAAAGTGCAGTTTTAAAGGATTACTTAATAAAAGATTAAAAGCTTTTGCGATTGAAATATTTTGACAAAAAAACGTTTTAAGTTGATCAACTGTAAATACAAATTCATTAATGATTTTTAAAATTGAACTGTAGTAGGTGTATTCGAAATCGAAAAATGATTGAATGATTTTATGGGGCGATTCGAAATCAGTTAAAATTAAACAATTTACAGATTTTGACGTTAAAAATTGAACTACTTCAATTCAAAAGCCTTAGTAGTTAATTAAACGTAGACTTTCGACTGTAACTTTATAAACATTCTGTGGTTTCAGTAGAAAAAGTACCATTTTTAACCTTTTCAATTCCTTTTCAATTCAATTAACCTTCGAAACTAAATTGTTTGAAACAGAAAGCCTTGAATCTTTAAAATTTCAGAAAGCTAATCTCAAACTTAGAACGTCACAATGTTAATTTCATTGTTCTGTTCAAAAAATTTTTTATTTATAAGTGAAAATGTTGAATTTTGATGTGTGAATAACAGATAAAAATGTATTCATTTAGAAAAAATTCGAGTAAGTTGAGGAAATACTTCTAATTTTTTAATTAAAATTGTGAACCTTTTAAGGATTATGAAACGTTTTAATATAGTATATATTTAATATAGTATATAGAATATTTAGAAATATTTCAAAACCATAGGAATAAGTTTAAGAGATATTTAGAAATTTTCAACAAGTTCAAAAATAACTTAAAACTTTAAAGGATGTAAAAAATTTTTAAACAAAATGTAGATTTTTTTAAAATTTCAAACAAAAAATCTAGAAGCTTTTCAAGCGTTTTGGAAGGTTTCAAAATATAAAAAAAAAAATTATTTAGATTCATTACAAAATTGACAATAATTTTTTATTTTGAAAAATTAATTTCAAGAGAATATTTAAAAAGATTTTTAAAAATGTCCAAAACTGTAAAAATAATAATGTAGATTCCAAAACATTTAAAAGAAAATATAGATTTTTAAAGATTTTAATACAAAATTTGGTAAGTTTTTAGGCATTTTAAAAGATTTCGAGATCATGAATTTTTTTGGAGGTACCTGGAAATATTTAAAGTGATTTTTTAGTAAGAAAATATACTTTTATAAGATGTTTCAAAATAATTAGAATAAAAAAAATGTCTATGTATAAATAACAATTGAAGAATTATTCTTTACAACGAATGAAAATTAAAATAATCTAACTTCTAATTTAAAAAGTGTTCGATAAAATATTTTAATCTTTCAGTTTTTAACTTAAATTTGCTTGAAATGATATAATATTTGGAAATTCATAAACTTGTTTATTTATTCGTCAATTTAGGATATTGAAAATGATAGCGCTCATTTATCAATAATACAAGTTTTGATTAGTTATGTCCATGTGATGAGTGGGTCACGTGACCAGATACCTACCTTACCGCCACTTTTTTTATTTCCCAACTTATATTCACACGAAACGTCACAAAAAGTTGAAAATTTCGGGTACTAAACAAGAAGCAGTAAGAATGGTGGGCCTGGTCTTAAACTTTAATAGTGATAAAAAAAGTTTCTTGTTGTAAATTTTTTGTTGCGTTTTTTATAATGATTAAAGTTTAAGACCAGGCCCACCTTTCTTATTGCTTCTTATTTATTATCCCAAATTTTGAACTCGATGTGGCGCTTCGTATGAAAATAAGTTGGGACATAAGAAAGGTGGCGGTAAGGTATCAATCTGGTCACGTGGCCCACTCATCACATGGCCTTAAAACGATTTTCTCATACAAATTATTTTTTAAGAACATGAAAAAATCTGCCTCAGCCCGGTTTTGAACCAGGCGAAGAATAACTTAAAAATTATTATTATTATACCTATGTTTAAAAATTCTTTAAATTTGAATTAATGTTAAAGCAGTTTGAGGTTATAATTAAGGTGACCCTGCATAATTGCACATATAATATCACGTATTATGAACCCAGGCATAATTATTATTTTAAATTACTATAACGCATTTTATAGAATTCTTAATAATTATATTATACTTAAAAAATGAGTTTATGTACTTGTCAATACTGACGACACTGGTTTTGCAAGTCGACCATCTTATAAATGTAACTGTTTTTGGGGGCTTTCGACTGTTTTCGACGGTTTTCTGCTGTTTTTCACGTATATTACGCCAAGAACGTATTGTACGTAGAAAATGCTCGAGCTACAGGAAAGGGCGCAGTTTCATGGAGGTAGATTAGTAGAATATTGGAAAAGTTTTTACCAATGGAGTGCTTGCACAAGCTCTAGCAGTCACCTCATTGGTCAAAACTGTTCCACTATTCTACTAATCTACCTCCATGGGACTGCGCCCTAACTGACCAACCCTAACCTAACCTGACCTAACAACGGTTCAAATCATTTCGCGTCATGATTTAGCACAGCGTTTCTCAAACTTACATGCTCAAAAGTAGATAATGCGAATTTGGTTAATAAATCTTTCAATTTTTAAAGATACATAGTTTTATATTTTATAGAAATTATAGATTTCAACTTCTTAACCATTAAAGGACACTTGGGATTTACTGTGACCCCACTCTGGCTTTCCGGTTTGTTTTCAATTGTCTAGGTAGAATAGTTAGGGCAAAATGTATTTGATCTGGAAAATCTTTCAATTATGCGAAGCAAAATGAAGTTAGAAGGACTAAGTTTACTTCATTGCTTACGTCGTTTTTGAACTTTTAAATCGTTTTTCGCGAAACCACGTTTTTCGAATTGGCCGGCATGATATCTCAAAAACGGTTTGACCGATTGCTTTAAAAATTGTAGGGTAGATTCAGCACACGTGTACGCATGGCCTGAACGGATAACACCCTACCGATAGAAATCTCTGAATTTTCTCTAGCGAAATAGCCTGGCCCATTTGAAACTATAAGCAGAGTCGATTTGAAACAATTTAGTCTGAGAGATTTGGGTCCTTTTGAAGGTCCTTTTAGTGTTCCTTTTAAGAATGGTGCGACGGTAATATAATGTTCCTTTGTATTCGTCACGTACCGGGCGGGCAGAGTTATTTACAGTAGTTGGCCGTTGGTAATCCGACTCTCTTTTCAAATTTCTCTTCAAATTATTAACACTTTTTTTTTAATTTAATGAATTTTCTCATACTTATTTATAATTATAACTTATATGCTAATATACCATTTTCTAGTTGAATTAAAAAATGTTGTCTTTTTTGGCGTATCAAATTCCATTTACGAGAAACGTCGTATTAATTCCAATTTTCAGCATTTAAAAAAAAAAGTTTGATATCTGAAATCACCGAAAACCGTAGATTCCGAATTATTATGCTTTAGACTGTTAACTATGAAATTCAAAAAATTCTACTTCTAATTTTTAATCCGAAAGCTTAACAAAGGACCCT
>NC_046665.1:23952297-23954067 GCF_010883055.1 Belonocnema kinseyi | reverse complement strand
TAAAAAATTCAAAAGGAACTTTGAGATAAATGAGTGCTGATTTAAGTCCTGCAAAATTTGTTTGGAAAATGTTATCATCTTCGAGGAAAATTTAGAGAGAATTTTTCTTACGTTTAAGGCACACGTGTTTATACATCAGTTTTTCTATACATTTTTTGTAGAATTATTTTAATTTTAAATTTAAACAATAATTTTTTAACGCTAAATATTAAACAAAAATGTATTCAATAAAAATATTTTATTATCGTAATTTTAATAAATAAATAATATTGATTAAGAAACAATTTTATATATAGGGAATTTTATTATTTGGAAATTTTCAAATTCGGTAATATTATAAACTGTTCGGGAATTTTAATTAGTCTTTGAATTTTATTATTCGAGACAGGGAGAGTTTTACCGAATCGGGAATTTTATTTTTTCATGTATTTCAGGCGTCCCTGTAAAAGTACAGAAAATTCGCTGTAATTATAATTTCGACACCTGAATGTTGTCGATATTTTCCCTTGGCGCGGATCCAGAGAAGGGTCCTAGGGGTGGGGCATCACAAAATAGTGTAGACACGTTGTGTTTATACATGCACATGTACCATTTTGCGGTAAGTCAAAAAATCCTGGGAGGGGGGGGGGCGATCGCCGTTTCACCACAATTTTTGATGCGTGCCTGGTTTTCCTACAGTATTTATTTTAAAAAATATGTATAAAATTTTTATCCTTGGGTCTTGGTGATTTTTTCCTAATGCATTTTAGTCACTGATAAACGGGGGTAAATTAAATAGGAATATCTCTCAGAAAATAAATGATTAAAATCCAAAAAAATTGAAGAGACTTTTTTTACCTCTGGTTAGTGAAAAAAGAAAACTTCCAAAAATTTAAAATCTAATTGTACTCTTTTAAGATGCCAATGCAATTTACAAAACACTAATTGTAAAATTTAAAAAATTTTCAGCCTTCAGTTTTACAACTCAAATTTTAACGATAAAAATGACCTCAATTTCAACATACAGGCTTATTGTTTGAATTTTCACAATTTTCGTTATAAGTTATAGGTTAGGCCAAAAATAACTTATTCTGGGATTCGAAATTGCTACAACGTGAAAAGGTAAAAAGTCTAAATGCAATGTATTCAGCTGCGTTCATATTGAAGTATGCAAATTTACTTGGTTTTAAATATAAATTATTTAAAGTATATTTTTTATTTTTCACAATTGTAATTTATAACTTTTAAAATTGAATAATTGTAGGTCAAACATGAAAAAGTAGACTTAAGTCAGTTGCAGGATGAGAAATGAACATCTTTTAATACTTGAATCATTATTTTAGAACAATTAAAATCGTAGAACCTCATACAAATTTGAAAGTAGGACTATTAAAAATTAGAATTGCTTGAAAGAACTCAACAAAGGTTTAGTTTAAGAAGCTATTTAAGAGGGTGCTTTTTCAAGTTTTATTAATTTATTTTTTTGATAATTTGGCACCCCCACAAATTATTTTTTTTTAAAAGAAAATAGCGCCCGATTTTTGTCAACTTTAAAATATATATATTTATTGTTCGCTCAAGGTCACTTTTATTCAAAGTGCTTGATCATGGATGAATTGACTCCTGGATAAAGAATATTTTTCAAACTATAGAACGGATTTCTGCACCCAAAGATACAAACTTGAATTGTACTATAGTAAAAACAAATGGAAAAAACAAGATGTAAACGAAATTTTGTAAAGAACACAAACCTTGGTCGACCTAAGAAATATTCATTTTATGCCCCGAAAG
>NC_046665.1:23936425-23952197 GCF_010883055.1 Belonocnema kinseyi | reverse complement strand
AGTAGAATTTTTTGAATTTCATAGTTAACAGTCTAAAGCATAATAATTCGGAATCTACGGTTTTCGATGATTTCAGATATCAAACTTTTTTTTTTAAATGCTGAAAATTGGAATTAATACGACGCTTCTCGTAAATGGAATTTGATACGCGATTCGGTTTGGATTTCTGATCTTCGGGTTTACGGCAAAGTTTTTGAAATCGATCAGCAACCAAATTCATATTGGATCGAAACGGATAAAAGTAAAATTCGGCGAAATAGGTGGGATTTGATTCCTGTCCCGTTTAAACGGAATAAAACTTCAAGATTGTGAGGTCCCCTTCATTCCAAGTTGTGATGTTGGAAATGGAAAGGGGGATTCAGTAGATCTAATCGGTGGTATAAATGATGACACTACATACGTCGTGATAACAAGGGAAATGATAATGGTTTAATCGGTGAGTTCTAGGATAATGTAGAAAACCAGCGCGCTAACCGTGACCTTCCCAATAGACCTGTTATGACCCGATGCGAACCGTTCTGGAAAAAAGATTTCACCACAAAAATGTTTTCGAATGTAACAGTTTAATTTGTACTTCGTAGTAAATATTTTGTGTTAATAAAGAAAGGAAAGTGTCGTGTAAGCGCCTATGGTTCCTATCCATCTGACTCAAGTAGTGGGGTGACGGATGATGGCGGACCAGTAAGGCACGCACGTACCTTTCGACTTTTTCTATTCCAGTACTTATGTGTGTACTTCTTTACCTTCCTAACTTATGTTTATAATACGTATGGTGACGCTACAGAACGAACCTTTGTGAGACTGATTTTCTAACATAATCTATCACGGAACTCACAGTTTGTTGGGATTTGTAAGCAAAGGTGAGTTTTAAAAAGACATCACTCAAACCTTCTGATTTTGCACAAAAAGGTCAATAAATTAGGGTGTCGAGCGTCCTGGATATCCTTGAAAACCTGGAAAAATCGTTGAATTTGTTTTTTACTTGGATAAAACTTGGAAAAGTCCTTAAATAATGCTCGTGGTCCTGGAATTTGTATTCCTTCAAAGGAAAAAAGTGTTTTTAAATGGTTCTTTGCTCTACCGTCACGTATAATTTCTTCTTCGAATTTACCATAATCCTACCGATAGAAAATCACAGGATCGATTTGAATGGTTTCGTCTCAAGAGATAGAGAGTTTTGGTTCCTTTTAGGAGTGATTCAATGGTCATATAATAGTCCTATTGTATTCGTCACGATGAATTTTCTCAATATACATATTTTATAAGTATAACTTATATGATCATATACATTTTTTGAGTTGATGTAAAAGATTTTGTGAGATTTGTCGTATCTCATTCCATTTAAGGTGGGTTCCGAAGCACCAAGAATAACAGCTTTAAGTACTTAGAGAAAACTTTTTTCTCTAAAGGTACCGCGTTCCGCACGACTCTCCGGAGATGAAAAACTCCCTTGCTAGGCTAGTGTTCACCGCACGGGCCGTCGAGGCTCTTCTAGAGTGCGAGGCGGGAATCGAACCGGCAAGCCAACGGAGTGGGTTCAAAGCCTACGGTTTAGCCCCCACGACCATCGTCCCACTTAAATTAATAATTAAATTATACCATTAAGCCATTTCCCTTACGGGGTAGGGGTGACTCACTCGGTGAGGAAGGAAATAATGATAGTAAGGAGCTGTAAGTACATTTTTTAAATTGATCTGGAATTCTTGTGTTAGATTACGAATTATTATTTTTTAGGCTGTTAACTCTGAAATTAAAAAAATCTATTTCTTAATTTTAATCCGAAAACTTAAAAAGGGACCCTTAATAGGTGTTGGCCATCCTTTCCATTTTGATCGCACCTCGTTGTCTATCTCACATGTTAGATAGAGAGGCCCGTTGGACTTAAGGCATCGGAGTCCCACTGCAGGAGACGTTTCCCTCGCAATTCTATTATTATTATTAAAAACATTTCAGTGTTGAAATGCACAGGCTTATACTGCCCAACGTGTCGAAGGCATTTTTGGTTAGAGATGGATTTTTATTTGATCATTTTTGCACGGGGCTGTCCCGGTATATATCATCAGTCACGGACGCATTTTTATAATGCAATCAAGTGATCTGATGAGAGCAGTCTGCCCAGACATATTGGACAAAGCCTGGTTTTACCCCATCATTGACGGACTGGGTTGCAGTCAAGTACACGATGGGGGGACCTACAACTTAACGTGGGTTCCGAACCACCAGAACCTCGGTAAAGGTACATTGAAAAATTTCCAGACGTACCGGCTCAGGGATCGAACCCCGGACCTCTGCGGTGAAGTCCGAGTGTCTAATCAACTGAGCCACCGAGGCTCATTAATAATAATAATAATAATAATAATAATTATTATTATTATTATTATTACTGAATTACTTATATTTTCTGTATATATTTCATTTATTACGTTTATAATTTACAATTATTTATGGAAGCTTGAAGAAATTTTCCGTTTTTAATCAATATTGTAATCCTGAGAATTGTTTAGAATTCATAAACAATTATATAACTTGCGAATGATACTTGTTTTTAAATAAAGTTCACTGTAATAATCAAAAAGAGTTGCAATATGGCACCGGTGTGAGCAATACGTGTCTCTTATGCTGCGTGTGAATTTCTTGATTCGACTCAGTCTGAAGTGCTAGATTTTTTCTTTGCCTATTATTGCTCTCGTTTTGTGCTCGTGATTTATCCAGGCTTAGTGCGCTGTGTGTGTGTGTGTGTGTGTGTGTGTGTGTGTGACAGTTATATATGTCGCTCTGATCTCCAACTTTGAAAGTAACTACTATTTGCAAAAATAAATGGCGATTCAAATATGCTGAAACTTTTAAACTCCATCAAAGCCGACACAGAGGAAACCAAAAAGGACGTCAAACTTCTTAAAACTGACACAGCTCAATTGACCTAAAGCTTAAGGTGGGTAGATAACAGTCAGTAGATTAACAGTAGGTCAGTAGATTAACAGTACATGCGTTTCCAGGCAGTCGTTTTTTTAATTGTTTCTTAATTTTTAATTTCTATATAAAGTACTTAATGCGCTCATCAGTGTTAAGCAATTTAGGGTCTTTTAATAGGTCACTGTAGACGATGTTTTTGGTTATGCTACCCCGTCATGGACCCGATCTTCCTGGACCATGACTCTGATATCGTTTTAAGATCTTACCCTGCTTAGTCCAACATATAACTGGCCATGCGTGAGGCAGTCCGTGCGCAAGTCTACGCCAATTAATTTGATGGTCTGGCCTTGCGATTTTTGAAAGCTCATGGCGTAGGCAAGTTGAAGAGGGAACTGCCTTCGGTTCATAATTAGCGGGGAGCCGTCTATAATGGGTAATTTGAAGGTTATACGAACTTTTATGAGTCTTGGTTTTATGGCTTCTACGATAATCTTCCTTCCTTTTACACGCTCTTGGTCGAGGTTAAGATTTCGAATTATGAAATACACAGCATCGACCTTGAGCTTAAGTTCATGGTCTAGGATTTATTTACCTGTGACTTGGTGGAGTGTTTCATCTTCTATTTCAAGACCATCATGACATTCTTTATCTACGGCTTCGAAGCTGAGCAAGCTTTGAGCTTCCCTTTCCAATTTGTTAATAATTACAGAGTTAATATCTTTGACATTAATGTTCAGTGTGGAAATAATGGCCGGCTCAGCCACAGCGTCAGGATTAGGCAGTATGCCTGCCAGATAGATGTGATCAATCAGGGCATGTAGGTCTGTATCGTGTTAAGTCCAGTCAGAGGTACGAGTTGCTCTTCCTCCCGTTGCGTACTGGCATGAGATAATTGGAGTAGTCATCTGCTCATCGGGTCCTCTGAGGCACCGTGAGGCAGAAAACTTTGAAACGAGGCCACAGGTCGGAGGGCCGGGGAGAAACAGATAATACATCGTTTGGGGAGCGTGTCTTCTCGACGACAGGGGCGATTTGACGGAAGTCACCGAAACAGAGGAATATCTTTCCTCCGAATGGTAGATCGTTTTCCATCAAATCTTTGAGGGAGAGATCTATTATTTCGAAAAGATCTTTGTAGGACAATGGCGCTTCATCATACATGACGAATGACGCCGCCCTTATCAGTTCTGCCCTCTGTGTTCAATTTCTGATGTTCCAGGTGCCCACAACATTGCCCAGGTTGAGGGGCAGTCTGAACATAGAGTGTGCCGTCGAGCCGCCCTCCATGTTAGAAGCGACGATGCCCGAACTGGCCACGCTGAGAGCCATGTTCTTCTTGGTCCGCACGTACGATGTTATGATCTGTAAGAAGGTCATCTTGCCGTAACCACCGGGGCCATATAAAAAGATGAGTCGCGATAATTGGTCAGTAGGCTGCTGATCGGAGTTGATTACGGTCGATTAGTATGTACCTTGTGCCGCATGGCCGATGCACCATATGCTTGAGTACCAGTTGACGGAGATGGCTGTTGGCCTTCTCCAGCGAGGACATGTCTGTTCTGATAACCTTATCTAAGTCCCTGCCTTGCGTGAGTCCCTTTTGTCCGAATAGCGCACCCGAGCGCATGTCCCTCATGAGTCTATTGAGGTTAAGGTGAAAGATGCGGCAGCAGGTTGATGGGTCACACTTATCACCGTGCCCCGTCGACTGCTTGAGTTCGTTCCACTGCCCACATGCCGTAAAGGTAAAGAAGTAGGTAGGTGCACTTTTACGGTTGATCAATCCCATGGAATTCAAATACTTTTCCTTCATATACCGTAGTGAACCGGTCAATGTTGATGGTAGGTACACCTTTCCTGCTCTTGCTCTACCCTCACCTTTGACTGTTTCATCGCCGGCTATATCTTGAGCGATGTCAGCGGCAATATCTCTCTGCACCTGTTGCGGAACATTCATTTGTGCTTGGAGTTCGTCTGCATGTGCAACTCTCATTTTATTGAGATTATTCTTCATCTAAATACCAGAAATATAATTAAGTTTTCCCTTTTCATAGCTTGCAAACGTTTCTATCTGCCACGCTTGCGAGAGACGGCCGAGTTCAGAAAAGAGCGGTTCCGAAAGGAGAAGGCAGCATGTGTAATCAAGCTGGGAGAGCTTGTTATCAAAGTTGTCTCGGCTTGAAGTCTGCTAACCGGGGGTGCCATGAGGATAGAGGAGCGGATATTGGAAATGCTCCATGAGAGGGTGAAAAACGCTAATGTAAGTAGGCTGTTAATCTGCGTTCTTCCATATGGTGAGTTTTATAGGTCCGTTATAAAGGTGCTCGTCCCTGCTGAAATCAGTGTGGACTTCGAGCCCCGGGTTGCGATCCTCTAATACCGACCCATGTCTCTGCCTTGGCGTCACCCGAATTCGAGGCCTGCGTTCACAGACGGCTCCTGGTCTAAAATCCTAAACTCCTAAAAGTTTGGGTTACGTGCCAAAATAAATCAAGTGGCAGTATTCACTATGAAAGGACTGAGGTGCCCGCCCTCCGCCAAGTTGCGCCTCACCTCTGCATCGTCGATGTACAGACGGCAGTGGTTGATTACTGCTGCACATTATTGTGCTGAGTACCTTGACGCGGTGCATCTAGGCTGTAGATGCGATGGTACACCCGTCCCTCGATTTTGAAGAATGCAAGGCCGCTTGGATGCCTAAAGCCTCCCGAGACGTCCAAATCGCAAAAAGCATTCATATCGTTATATGTACTGGCACGTTCACAGAAGTCTGGATGTTCATAAAAATCATCATCCAAGAGAGGCAGGTTCAGTACATTATACTTGCCCTTACCACAACACCACAAGCTGCTGTGGATCTACAGTACTGACACCTGAATATGTCGTCAACATAAAGGGTAGGCTTCTTGAGATGGTCGGGCTGGATGGTGTCCAGCAGTTTCCTTCTTCAGAAGGCCATCGGCCCATTCTGCACGACATTTCGTCTAATTTCTGCGCTAAGGTGTCTCATTTGTCTTTGGTGTGGGTGGGCAGCCCTGTACTGTTGTCTTTGCTCCTGTACCGCCTCAGCGTGCTCCTGTACGTAACGTTACTGTACCTTGGCGTATGCCTTAGCAGCTACAGGATTATTCTACATATATCTCTGCTGTTCATTATGCACTTGAAGGTGGAGCTGCATGTAGCGTCGTTGTTGTATCTCATTATGCACTTCAGGGTACAACTGTCTGTACGGCGTTGTTGCTCATCATTCACTTCAGGGTGTAGCTGTCTATAGCGTTGCTGTTGCTTATTATGCACTTCAGGGTGCAACTGTCTGCAGTGGTGTTGTTGCTTATTATACACTTCAGGGTGAAACTGCCTCTAGCGTTTTCTTTTGGCAAGTGGGATGTAGTGGTCTAAAGTGGAAGCAGAAACACAAGATACAGCTTCGTCAGAAATCAGTAGTGGAGCTCGGTTTGACTCTTCACCCGGGGTCGGTGGTCATTGCAGCAAGGCGAGTGGCTATCGGGATGTCCAAGTCTAAGTCTAGTTCGCTTTGCTAGTCTTCTCTCAGCAAGAGACACGTCAGAATCAGAATTCGAACCGGATATGTTGAGAAATAGTGAGCAAAGAGAAAAAAATGAATGTGTGTGAAATTTTTCTAGAATTGAAAATAAATATGAGTAGAAACGTTATTGGAAATTGTACCGCAATAGCTCAAACTTCACCAATTCACTAATACTCAGACTCTCGTAACAAACTCAAGGCTAATAAGAATAAAAAGAAATTATATTCTTAGCTATAAAAAATATAGAAAATAACGTCATTTCTAAAAAATTTGCTTCTACTTGTGCTCTAAAGAATATTTTTCTCTCAAGTGTAAGTAATATTACTATTCCGACGCGTAGCGGCAAAACATGGTACTAAAGCTATGCTGCAAAAAACATTTTTTTCTGATATCTACGTTTGTACAAGAATAGTCTATATGTATGTTGAAGAATAGAAATGTGCTGTAAAGTTCTTAAATCTCAACAATGTCGATTATTTGGAAAATATTGGTTTTTTGAAGAAATTTTCAGCACAAAAGTTGTGTATTTTTGAATTCTTAACAACTTTGGTCTCTTGTATTTTTTGCGAAAACCCACTATTGTCTGAGATAACCGACAATTGTGATAATAACATGAAAGTGCATATATCTTCAGCGTGTAGGTATACCGTGTTTGTCAACACAATTTCTCGATTATCTCGAAAAATAATCGATTTTCGAAAAAAGCATAAAAGACAAAAGTTAATTACAATTGAAAAATAGACGACTTTTGTCTTTTATGTTTTTTCTAAAACCCATAATTTCCCCAGATAAATGGTAAAATCCGGCAATCTTGCGATTCGAGGGTGAAGGAAGGGTAAATTTGCAATTTTTACCATTTTTCACCTTCCATAACGTCTCTCGTTGAATCGATTGGAAAAGACCGCAACCTTCTATCTCATCGCTCTTTCAGGTGTATATGTTATGGACTTGTTTGATCTTTCACGAAAATTTTCGTTATCCTGCTAAATGTTGCTTTTGTATAAGCATACGTGGCGGCGTATCGGCGCGTCGACGTAATCTTAGACATATTTACATGGTAACAGGCAGGTAACAGGCCACGACGAAAGTTTCGGATAGAGATTCATTCCAAATCATTCCGAAGTAATTCAAATTATTCCGAAAGCTGTATCCGAATCAATTCGAATCTATCTAAACCAATCCGAAAAAAGTTATCAATTTCGTTCGATATAACTTGGCTCAAATTACTCCGACTTAATCCGAATGAATCCAAAAAATCTTTCAATCCGAATGAATCCAATTCAATCCAAACTCGAATTTATTTGGATTCATTCGGATTAAAAATTCAGCATTTATTAATCTGAGTTCGGATTGAAAATTTGGTTCGGATTCAATCGAATTAAGCCTGTTTAATTTTTCACTGACTTAAATCGGACGAAATGTAGAACTTTTTCGGGTTGGGTCAGTTTGTTTCGGGTTGTTCAGATACAGATTTTGGACTAATTTGGAATGAATTCCTATCCGAAACTTTCCCCTAGGAAGTCTACTGCCGTGAGTGTTTAGGAAGAGAAAAAATTGAATTGGAATCATGGGAAAACAACGATTTTTAGTGAAAAGTATCTTATATCATATATGACACGCTGATAGCAAAAGCAAACAATATTGAATTCTCAATTAAAATTTTGTTTCAACCCTAAAACATCAAATACTCAACAGATTCAGATAAAAAATTTAATTTCTGACAAAATAGTTTTATTTTTAAGCGAAGAAATGCATTTTTAACTCACAAATATAAATTTTAGACCAAACATACAACAGTTAAATTTTCAATTCAAAAAATCAATTTTGAACCGCAAAAGAACAATCGAATTCACAACAGAATAGTTCAATTTTTAAACACAGAAGTAAATGTAAAAAAAATAAGAATAATATTCTAAAAAAAAGATAAATTTTCTACCAATGAAAATAATTTTCAATGATATACATGAGTTTTCAACCATGTAGTTGAATTTTGAACTAAAAAAGATAATGTTTCAGCCAAAAATTGAATAGTTATATTTTCAGTAAAAATACGATTATTTACCGAAAAAAAGAAGCTTTAATAATATATTAAAATTTGCAACAAGAACAAAATTAATTTTCAATGAAAGAGTGGAATTTCCAACCCAAGAACTAAATTTTTCATAAAAATAGATATATTTTAAAAAGAGAAGAATAATTTCCTATGAATCAAGATGAATTTTCAAATAAACAGTTTAATTTCCAACTAAAAAGGATAAACTTTTAACTCGCAAGTTTGAGCTCACCTGGGGCGCGCGACTGTTGGTTCTCGCGCTTCGCGCTCGATGTTGTATTTATCTCGTGCTTCGCGCTCGGTCTTTATATTTTCGCACATTCTTGGGCAAACATTTTAAAATTAAGACTCAAAACATCTGCCACTGTAATTTTGTGATTGTGAATTCTCTTACTTTAAAAAGCTTAGCTCGAGAGTTTGAGCGCACCTACAGCATGCGACTGACAGCAATCGCACTCCGCGCTTAGTTTTTGCATTTCTTCCGCATTCGGACACAGACCTTTCAAAATTAAAGGTGAACGGACCGATAACTGTAATTTTTTGATTTTGAACTCTCTTTTGTTAAAGCTCTTTTGGCTTTAACGAACACATTCTCATCACGTATCTCGTGCTTCGCACTCGATTTTGTCCAACATGTCAACTTTTCTACATTATACGCAACACTTTTATATCAATCATAATACATTTTTTATTTAACTCTGCCAGGATTACTTATTAAAAAATTGCAAAATAAAAAGCAAATTGTATTTATCATGATCATTTTTGTATTTGTTTCTTATTTTGCTTTAAATTGAAATTGAATCATACTAATTCTTATTTCCTTGTTTTTATAATTTTTTTTATTTTTAATGTTGTTTTTTACGATTAAATAAAAACTACTGCGCTTATGCATAGGATCTAATACAGGAACTTATATAGTGTCTTATATAGGAGCCTATGTCCTCTTTCATCTTTTCTGTGCTTTTTCCAAAAAGTTAATTTTTTAGTTTTTAATCTTATGTTTTATGATTAAAAGAAAATCTACTCGTCCTATTGAAAAATAATTAATAATAAATTTATCGATCTTTATAAGCGAACAACTTTTGTCTGGTAATTTAAGTTCATACTTTGTGTCATTTTTTCAAACAAATTTAATATTTTTATTTAGAATGTTATTTTTTACGACTAAAGCAAAAACTAACTGTCCTATCAAAAATTATAGCTCTTTTTTGGATGAACAAGTTTTGTCTAATTTTTTCTCGTAGCTTATATCGAAAAGTGATTAATTCTTAACTTGTAGTTCTTTCCAGGGCGCGCAATTTCAGCTTTATAATTTTTTTCGTATCTTGCATAGTTTGACCAAAAAATGGAATTTTTGGATTTTTCATTATTTTTGGTACGATCAAATTTGTAGTGTTCAACTTCTCGACCAAATTAAAAATGTTTTTTATCATAGTCCTGTGGGGCTTTTAAAAAGCAAAGTTTTTCTTTTCTTGACTTTTTTTCATATCATGCGTTTTTTGGCTTAAAATTTTCATTTTAGTTTGTTTTTTTGGATTTTTAAAATGCTCTGACTCTGATAATTTTCTTTTTATAGAAAAAAGTCATGGGGATAAATTGTTTGCGTTTCTGAGTACTACGAACAACCGTACATAGAATTTTGAAATCATGAAAAAATGTGGTTTGAAACATTTTTGGTACGATGAAATTTAGAATCTACAACTTTTCGACCAAATCAAAAAAGTTGTTATCATAATCTTGTAGGGCTTTCAAAAAGCAAAGTTTTTCTTCTCCTGACTTTTTTCATATCATGCGTTGTCTGGCTTAAAATGTTCATTTTACTTCATTAGGATAAATTGTTAAATTTTTTGAATTTTATGAATAACCGTACAGAGAATTTTTGAATTTTTAAAAAAGTTTTCTCAAAAATATTCAAAATATGTCCACTTTTTGAATTTTCATCCAAAATGGCTGGCTAACGAACTTGACCTTTAGTTTAGTACACTAAACGAGTGTACCAAAGGGCAATCTAATAGATTAATTTTTTCAAAAGTTATCGTGTTCGCAGACAGACAGACACATTCGTATAAACCTGTTTTTCGGATTCAGGGGGTCTCAAAACGTGGACATTTGACAAAAATTGGGGGGGGGGGGCAATTTTATACAAATCTAATACCTTCTGTGATGAGAATGTAAAAAACTAATTAAAAAAATTAGTAACATTTTTTAATAAAGTGCCAATTTTCAACTAAAAAAGATCACTTGTCACCTAAAAATTGAATGGGTGAATTTTGAGTTTAAAAACATTAATTTTCAACGAGAAAATTTTTCAACTATAATGATGGAATATTCAACTAGCATAATTAAATTTTCAGTTAAAAAATTAATTTGAAATTAAAAAGAAAAGGAACATTCAAAAATTATTCAATTTTATATTGTAATTTAAAAAAAAAAAACTTAAACACGCTCTCGAACAACTTACTAACTTTAAAAAAAAATCTCTGACTACTGTACTAACCTAGATGCATGCAAAAATCATGTTTGAATTGAAAACTGAAAACAAAATCGATTACAAACTACGGAAAAAAATTGAAAAAAGAACATAAATATATTTTCAAACGTCATCAAAAATTATGAAAAAATAAAGACTAAGAGTATTTTCCAGAATTTGAAAATGATCTATTTTACACAAATAAAAAACGACTTTTCTGATCTAGCCTATATCTCAAACTTAAGCAATTTTTTTTTTGTAAATTTATTAAAAATCCATTAAACTGATACTTGAAACTTTGGGAGGCAGAATTCCAATTGAAAAGTCATCAAAATCTGTCGAAAGATGTCATCAGCATGCTTTCTGACAATCCTAACCTTTTACCGCTTAAAAACAACACATTAGTAAATGTAACAAAAAATATACCGAATGCTGTCCTTCAATAAAAAAGACATTAAACATAAAAGAATATCTTTCGGATTCAAAAAATTGTGGAATTTTCCCCTCTGAACCCGAAAACTGTCCACATTTCTGTAAAATTAATTTTTGTTTGATAACGCAAATATCATGACGAAAGTACATGGTTATGCAACAAAATCGAATGCCGAAAATCCCTATTAAGGCCATGTGACGAGAGGGTCACATGACCATACCTGGTTTTCAGTTTTTCTTTCCCAACTTACATCCAAACGAAATTTAATCCCTTGTAATCTTTCAAATTCGTCAAAATATGTTGAAATCCATTGAAAACATGGACATAAGAAACAAGGGACTAGGTATGCCATTGCGGGGTTGATGCAATGAGGGGGGAGGTCCGGCACCTTTTCATGTCCCGCGACAAACATGGCAGCGCCCACATGTTTATATTTTCATGTATAGTTTGTCGGCAAAAATGCTCGTGCGCATAATCAAATGGCACATCGTAAGATGGCGGCTCTCCCCACTCATGGAATTCTCCCCCCTCCCATGGATTAAAACCCGCTCGCCCAAGTTAGGATGGCATGCCTAGTCCTGTGTTTCCTATGTCCATAACTTTTCAAATATTTTAAAAATTCCTTGGATTTATTAAAAATACCGAAAAAGCTCCCAAACCCTTTGAGATCTTTCAAAATCGCATGAAATATTTTGTAATTCCTTGGAATTTATAAAGATGATACATATTTTTAAATAATAAATGTTAAATCCTTTGAAATCTTTTCAAATGTTTTAAAGCTCTTGCTTGAAACAGGCCTGAATTAGTTGTGGCCGTTTTAATCGATGAAATAAATTCCCGGTTTTTTCCCGGTTCGCAAACATTTTTCACAGTCAATCAAATTAAAAAAATGGAACACTAAAGCTAACAAATTTTCTACTTGAGGTAATAAAAACTTAGCTGCAAATGAAAGCACTCAAAGTGGAAATGTTAAATTTTGAAAATTTTGAAGCGACGATTAAATCTCGCGCTACGCGCTCGATAATGGATTACCTCGCGCTTCGCGCTCGGATATTTATTCTTTGCATTTGGAATGCTTGAAAAAAACTTTATCAAAAAGATCTCTTTTAGATGGCAGTATTTATATGCGCCTTCATGTTCTAAATTTTCTACTTAATTAAGTATTGTCAAAGATTAAGTTTCTCAAAGCTCTGTAGGCTTTGAGGTACACATTCTCATCGTGACACTCGCGCTGCGGGCTCGATTTCAGATCGATATTTGTAAACAGGTTTTGTTAAATCTTTTTTTTCTCGCGTAACTTTCGTCGTTTTTCCACACATTTTTTTTATTATTTTTTTTCAATGTTATTTTTCACGAATAACACAAAAAGTACGCGTCCTATCAAGAAGTGATCCGTAACGAAATTGTAGATCTTTTTTAGGATAACAATTTTTGTTAATTCATCTTTTTTCGTATCCTAGATAGTTTCTTCACAAAATGGAATTTTTTATTTTTCATTATTTTTTGTGCAATAAAAATTTGAATTTTTGATTTTTGAAGAAAATCCAAAAATATGTTATGATCTTGTAGGGCTTTCAAAAAGAAATGTTTTTTTTGTCTTGACTTTTTTTCATATCGTGCGTTTTTTGGCTTAAAATTTTGATTTTCGGTTGATTAAACAAATTTTGAAAACGCTACATCTGTGAGAATTTTTATTTTATCGAAAAAAGTCATAATGATAAATTGTTTGTTCTTTTCAATATAATAAATAGCCGTACATAGAATTTTCAAATTCAGAAAAAGTGGTCTCAAAAATTTTCAAAATACGCTCATTTTTTCGAGAGTTATCGTATTTACGTATTTACGTTGAAAAAGTGTGATGTCAAATTCCCGACAATTCTAATACTTTCTCAATCATAAATGACCGACCGTCTGGACCTCTCCTGAGGCAGGGCTTCTCACCACGACGGCGACGACGATGAAGAGAGCGCTGGTCTTCTCGGGCGTGGCGAGCCGTTCGTGTCCTCCTGGGCAGAGGCTGCTTTACCGCGGCTTAGGCTTTCCGGGGCTAGATCTCTCCTTGTATGGGCAAGGTCCGGTTGTTCCCCCGCAGGAAGACGTCCAGCTGGGCCATGGATTGCGCCGGGTTTCTGCGGCTGGTTGGTGGTGGCAGAGGTAGGCGAGGGGCACCTCGGACCTTTAACAAGTACTGCCAAGCCTGTAGGCCATCCATGGGCTGTCGCCCCGCTTCCTTTTTTTTTAGGGGTGAAGCCCCGTCGTCATTTGGCACTGGTCGGCCGCGTCTAGATCTCCCGGCAAGGTCGCTTCACCGGCGGTGGAGGCGAACGCAGAAGTTCGTCCTCGTCTACGATGATGACGTCATCATCGTTATCGGCCGGGCAAAGGTGCTTGCGGGGGAAGGGGTACGAGGCGCCGGAGCTTCGTAACGCCCGGAGTGATCCAGGCGGCCCGAAGAAGCGGCGGAAGAGGTGGAGGGCCGGACAAAGTGGACCTTCAGGGAATCGGGAAAGAGAACTACCGATCGAACGATAGCCTTCGGAGTGCCGTTAGAGGCGGAGGAGGAGGAAGGGAGATTTCGGGCGCTGCGAAAAAGCTTACCGACCCTAGAGAAAGTAAAGAGTGCGGGCGGGGCTGCAAGGAGCGTACCGACCCTAGAGAAGAGAGAGAGAGACAGAGTGAGTGGAGAGAGGAAAGGAGAGAGAAGGAGAGAGGAGTGCGAGAGCAAGGTATTTTTCTCAAGAGAGAAAGGACAACAACCTGGAATTTTGTTTTGACTCGAAAGCACTTTATTCTCAAAAAGTGGCTTACAAAAGTTAGCCGAAAGCGACCAGGAGACTGAGGTTACCCAGCTGGAAGCCCGAATAGAAGTGCGTGCCTTTGCTTGCACGTACCCGCTTTTATGTCCGATGGCCGAGAGGCGGGCCGGCCAGCGATAGGCCCGGTCCTCTCGGCCACTCGCTTCGCTGATGGAAGGGCGCGTCGGCTGCCCGGTCCATCCCTTCTACTCGCCATGGTGAGCGCGCACCCAAACTGTCCAGAGACAAAATGGCGCGTCGGGCGAAGTCGCGCGAGCTTCGTGTGCGGCAAAATATGACAATGTCTTACAACGTACAAATTAATAATATCTAGCGAAAAAATGCAAGTATAGCACTTACAAGGACTACAAGCGGTGAAATTTAAAAGATTTTTATTGCAGGGATATATTTATGAAGAATAATTAAAACTATTCGATCTCGCCGGATAACATATTGAAAACTTAAAGTTAACGAACTCGAGATGAAATCTAAAATTAAAATTTATATTTTTTACATAAGAAAATACGAACGACTGTAATTAAACTAACTATAAAATTCTAACACGAAGAATAAAGAAATAGACTTTTGTATTTTCTAACCCCGGTATTAAATTGAAAAGAAAGTTTAAAACAATATACAAAATATACAACCAAGTTATAAGCTTTAAGGGCATGTGATACATAGAAAATGGTCGATTTGGCCAGTTTTAGGTTCTCCCCGGCTTTTTTTTCTAAAATAATAAATATTTTTTCTTAAAAATTTGGGAAATGATAGCGAACATGCTAACGGACGTCCCCACACACTTTTTTTGTGTTTTTTTATCAAAAATTTTTTGATATTGCTAACAACGTGCGTGTATATTCCAAGGTTATGTGTCTTACAATTCACCCGAGCGTTACATTCAAACTAGACAATATTTTTGGCCGAAAACTTTGAACTTACAAATAAACAAAGTAACTAATCTCCCGGAACTAACCTTGTTTGCAGGCTATCAAAAAAGTTTATTTCATAAATAATTTCCAGATTATCGGAAAAGCAGAGATGGAAAACGACGTAACCTCAAAATAATGCTTTTGCATAAAATTTTTATTTAGTACAATAAGTTTTTTTTCATTATTATTTTTCAAAAAAGAGTCCGGGGACGTCCGTTATGATATTTTATAGCATCTCCGAATTCAGTTTTTTAAATTTTTCATTATGCGTTTCAGTATGCGTTTTTAAAGCAAAATGTTTAAGAAAAAAGAATTCAATAACATTTTAAAAAATGTTTTAAGAATGCATTTCATTTGATAAAGGAACCATTAAAAAATTGACACTTACAATTTTTTAAATAAAATAGTTGAGAATGCAAGGAGGAAGCAAACAAATAATTTTGAGCCGACCACGGTGAGATCGCTTTCAACCTGCAAGTTCTTGCACTAAACGTTTCTTTACGGAGTTCTTGTTTCTTCTGTTTTCTAAGTATTTTATATTTGAAAGAAAAATAAAGTATGGAGCACTTTTTTAAATAAGTAATATTTAAATTAGCGATTAATTTTTTTTACATATTTTAAATGATTTT
>NC_046665.1:23921631-23936325 GCF_010883055.1 Belonocnema kinseyi | reverse complement strand
CTTTTCTTTATCATTTATTACCTTTGGGTCGTTTTTAAGCGTTTCAAATATTTGAAAACAAGAAGTATTAAAGGCCTTGTTAAATACGTGAAACTTGCTTCGCTTTTTCAAATATTTTAAATTATTGTTTAAGAAATTTTATTTTGCATTAAAAATTGAGTAAGAGAGTATTATATGCAATAAAATAGTTAGATAAATTGATAACTGCGCATTTTACGGAGAATTTTTATTTATTGTTCATTACTTGTAGATATTTTAAAACAGTTTTAATTATATTAAGAAAAAAAAGTATCGAGCCTTTTTTGAAATAAGTAAAATTCAATTCTAAAATTTTTCTAAATCAAAAATGGTAAATTAAAGTTAAATTCAACAACTTTTAGTTTAAAGTTGGTTGAGGCTCACAATATGACTTGTTATGACCCTGCCTTGAAATTCTTACCCAAACTTTTGTTACCGAGATCCAAGTGCTTCGATAGCGAAGTCGGTAGAGCGCGCGGTTAGGACACACTAGCTTAGGTAGTTTAGGTAGGGAGGGTTCAATCCTCGGCGAGTGCGATGTTTCAAAGCGTCTAGGCGTACAATTACATGTGTAAGTAACAGTGTGCGCGAATTACGTACTTTAATAATTTAAAAAAGAAGATTATATAATAGTAATTTTAAAAGCAATCTTTTTTAAAGAAATAGTGTTCAGTTGAGGGACTAGTCTATTGATCCGATACTACATATTCTTATATTAAGAAAATATATTTTTGAAGTACGGTAGTAAGTACTTATTTATTTGAAACACACTCATATTCTATCTTCCTCATTCGTACCTGCGATTGACTTGAATCAAGTAATATTTTCTTGATTCAAGAACAATTTTTTTCAGTGCAGGGGCTGTACTTATGAAAAAAAATGTTTGAAAGCAATGAAGGTGTGGAATTTTAATCCCCAACATTTGCTGTAACCAAAGCAGTACTCAGATTTTTTTTCTGAATTAATTTGGTCAAAAATGGCTGAAAACAGGAAAAGGCGTTTTTTCTTAGAAATAAATATAATAACTTCGTTGAATTAAGTCATACAAAATTGTCATTTCAGCCCATGATCAGTTAGGAGTTCTGAATGAAGAAACAAAAAAGAAAATCACTCCACGATGATTACGAGAAAAGATTTTTTTGTAAAATTTACATCAAGTTAACTTTGGAGTCAAGGAACAAAAGTCCTGAAAGTTTTATCAGACAGTCAAAAAAATCGTATACAGTCATGGAATTGTTATTAAAAAAACTCTTCATATTTTCGAAGACAAAAATTAAATAAGTACGTGATTTAGAAATGAGGAAGTCGAAGACGAGTCAGGGAAACACTGTTTGACTGTGCGAGAATTTTCAGTCTCGCACAGTTACAAATACACATTGTTATGAATTTAGTAGACACTGGATGAAAACTTAGTGCTCCCAAATCTCTGATATTTGCTTGTTTATATAAAATTATTAAATGTGCAAGTACATTACTTTTTACAAAAGTAATTGTAACATGCATACAGATATTGAGAATGATTTTAAATGATTATTTGTGAAAAAAGGTATGCCTCCCTTTGAATTTGAAACATTTGAACATTTTTAGGCTTCACAATTTTTAGTGGTAGTAAATAGTCCTACTTTGCTCTCAATTTTCACGATATTACTTATAATACACGTATTTCTATTCAAAATAAATTAGCAGAGGGCTATTATTACATTGCAGAAAACTGGATGTAAGCCGATTTTATTTACAAGTTCGTATTTTTTAACACAAAATATTTATACAAATATTTAAATAATATATAAGAATGTTTCTCATAATAAAATGAGATGAGTTTCTTTTGATCCCAAAATCATTTACATAAAAGCCATTTTCACATTTATAATTTTAATAAGTAAATGAGAAGTTGTTTAGAAGTTAATCGAGTTACCACGAATGCTTCTCGATGCACTGATAGTTGCTTGAGATATTAAAAATGTCCAAGTTATTTTTCTTTTCAAAAGGATATACAACAATTGTGTAAATAAATTCGTTATTTATTTAACAAAATTCATTATTCTGACATAGAATCTAAAATATTGTTCGTAGATTGTTGTTAAAATTTCTATTGCCCGTCATAAATTACATTTAAAATAACCATTATTTCAATAAAAATTTATAGAAATATTTACGAATCTATCTCAATCATTCTTTCATCGTTTTAGTGTGTATACACAAGTAACTTTTTGCCTAAGTTTAAAATTTGGTTTACCAATAACACAGCCCCACAAAAAAAGTGTGCGTATCTGGTAACAAGACACACGTATTCCTATGGATTTTGGGGCGCTGAATTCAAATTCGGTATCAAAAATCACCCATCACATCATGATTGAGCCATAACCTCAAAAAATGACGAAAAAACATGCACTGAGGCAAATAAATTTCAAAATAATGCCAGTGATGCAAATTTTCACTTCAAAAACATGTCGACAACTGTGAAGGATCAACCCTTGCTCGATATCAACTTATTTAATATAACTTTACCCAACAGAACCTGACCTCACCTAACCTGAATTAACAGAAATTTATTGAACTACACGTAAAGCTCTGGAAGCATATTATCCCGGTAGAAAATGTGTGCTACATCGAATGGGTCAACTCGAGCCTAACCTAGAAATAAATCTAACCTAACCTAACCTCACGAAACACAATTAAACTGATTGTGTTGTCCCGTTGTGTTTGCGGTACCGTTTCATTTAGCTTGGGCTTAACCTGCAAAGAGGTCAAACCTATCCTAACCTAAAAAACCTGACCTAACCTAACCTAACTTAACTTCACGTAACACAATTAAACTCATTGTGTTGTCCCGTTGTGTTTGCGGTACCGTTTCATACAGCTTCGGCTTATCCTGCATAGAGGTTTAACCTATCCTAACCGAACAAAACCTGACCTAACCTAACCTAGTCGAATGAAATTCAACCACACGTGTAGCTATGTAAGCGTACGGTTCTCAGTCTTAAATGTGTGCTATATTGAATAGGTTAACTCGATCTTAACCTACAAATGAGCCTAACTGAACAGAACCTAACGAAATTTTGCTTAACGCAACATAACTTAACTTAAGTGTTCCCGTTGTAACACAATAAAATTCATTTCATTGTACTACAGGTGGTTAACAATTTAGACGCACATTACGCATTTGAAGAAAGTTAGAACTTCAAGTAGAATTGACCCCATTTCAATTAACCTGACGATGTCTGTATCAATTAAAATGTAGAACTGTAACACAATGAGCTTAATTGTGTTACGTGAAGTTAAGTAAGGTTAGGTTAGGTCACCTTTTTTTAGGTTAGGATAGGTTTGACCTCTTTGCAGGTTAAGCCCAAGCTGAATGAAACGGTACCGCAAACACAACGGGACAACACAATCAGTTTAATTGTGTTTCGTGAGGTTAGGTTAGGTTAGTTTAGGCTAGGTTAGATTTATTTCTAGGTTAGGCTCGAGTTGACCCATTTTTGTTTATACATTTTTGTTTATCCATTCGAGTTTATCCATAGATTGGACAAAGACGCTTTTTCTAGAGGAAAAATTCCAAAAAGTTTCATTTACTCATTTCGATTGCTTATGAAATGAACAAATAGAATGGCATATGTATCATTTCCCCAAATATCTGGGGTATCTTAAATAATTTAGAGGAATCCAAACTTACAAAAATCGCAAATTTAAATATGCCCATAACATTTTTTTAAGATAAAAATGGCTCTTTATTAGTTTTTTATGCGATTGAGTACTCGGTTCTTACATTTTAGGCCAAAGGGTTGCATATTTTTAAATCATTTCTTATATAAGTCATCTACATGCTCAAATCTTGAAACGCACAGAGCCGCTTTTCCAATTCAATCATTACATTATAGGTTATAATCTAGGTTATACTTGTATCTAGATTAAAATTAAAATCTAGATTAAACAGCTTATTCACCTACCACTGCGCGTTATAAGTACTGTTCTTCCCCTTCTTATTGTTAAAAAAATATAAAAATTTTATTTAAAAAATTGGCTCTGCTTGTTTCAAGATATGGTTATTTCGATCAGATATGCAAAACATTAGGCAAAAATATTCCTCCGTCCTGTCTCAAAATTCAGGCGCGATTGTAATTTTCATGTCCATAATAACGACAAATCAACACTTTCATTATTATGAAATCGTGGATTAATTTATTTTTAACGTGAAGAATCAATTTATTTATATAATTACAAACAAATGAATAAAATATTGATGAAAGTTATATAACGAGTGCGGGAATAATGGAAGCCTTTAGGGAATTTATTCAGACTTGCTTAAATATCTATTAATTATTTTCACAATCGTTTTCCTCTGTAAGTTATAGGAATCGTAAAAGGTTATTTCCCTCAGGATATAAAGTACATTGAAAAAATCATTTTTTTAAACAATTTGTTTCCCGTACATCGTAAAAAATACCGTTCACTGCCATTGATGACAAAAAGCGATTCCTGTGACTTATAGGGGGAAACGATTGTGAAAATAAATACTAATGATAACGAAATAATAATTTTAAATAATTGTAACGACAGTTTCTGTAACAGGCCGTTATCTCATAAGAATGAAAGTGTCATTTTGGCGCTATTACGGATATCAGAATGACAGTTGCGTCTGAATTTTGAGCCCGCAGTAATAACGCGCAGTGTTACTTGAATATGCTGATTAATCTAGATTTTAATTTTAATCTAGATGCACGTGTAATCTAGATTGTAAGCTATAATGTAATGAACGACTTGAAGAAGCGGCTCTGTGTGCTTCAAAATTATGAGCATGTAGATGACGTATGCAAGAAATGATTCAAAAATATTCATCCCTTCTGCCTAAAAGGTAAGAACCGAGTAATCAATTGCTGAATATTTTAGAAGAAAGTACTTTGACCATTCGTTAATTGTGTGGTCAATTGCAGTACATAATATTTTTTTACCATTTACGGGAAAAAATGGTTTAAACAAATGATTTGTATTAAAGTACTAAATATCCTGAAGAAAATATTCTTTCAGAATTCCTACGACTTACAGGGGCAAATAATTGTGCAAATAAATAATAATTGTTCAAAAAAGTCAGGCTAAATTCCCTAAAGGCGTCCACTATTCCTGCACACGCTAAACAATTTTCCTAAATCTTTTATTCATTTGTTGGTACTTATATAAATAAATTGATTTTGTACATCAAAATTAAATGAATCCACGATTTTATAATGACAATTTTTGTAGCAGACAGTTATCTCATAATAATGAAAGTGTTATTTTGTTGTTATTACGGAAATCCGAATGACAAGCGCGTCTGAACTTTGTGCCCGCACGGTTGAATATTTTTGTCTAATTTTATGCACACCTCATCTCAATCACCATATCTTGAAGTAAGCAGAGTCATTTTTTCGATAAAATGTTTGTATTTTGTTTAATAACACAGGCCCACTAAAGAAAGTTGTCTGCATGAGACAAGTGATTAGGCTACTCTTATGTATTTTGAGCCGCTGAAACCGAATATGGGCTCAGAATTTGTCTTACACGTCTCAGTTTTCCCCTAGATGCTAAAAGTAGGAAAAATCCTAGGGATTTTCTAGTCACACAGGCTATACAAAAAATTTGTCTGCACGAGACAAGTGACAGGGTTACTCTTATGGATTTTGAGTCGCTGAATCTGAATATGGTCTCAAAATTTGTCCTAGACGTCTCAGTTTACACTAGCTTCAGAAAATAGAGGAAAACCTTGGGTATTTTCTAGTCACACAGACCATACAAAAAATTTGCCAGCACGAGACAAGTGATTAGGCTACCCTTACGGATTTGGAGCCGCTGAACCCAAATCTGGCTTCCGAATTTATCTTGCACGTCTCAGTTTCCATCTAGATGCAGAAAATAAGGACTGCCCTAGGGATAATTTGCCCGTTATTTTGATAATACCAGTATGCGCGAAAAAAGACACATCGATATTATATTGTTAAGTGCAACGACTTGTAGAGACTTAATTTGTACACAGAAATTCTTTAGTGTGACTTCTATTTCCCCTAGCTTGAGTAATTATAGGGAAATTAAAGGTCTTTCTTAGATTATATAGATTTACACGGGAAAAAATAAAAAAAAACCTAATATCCTTTACAGTTTTGCGTGCGAAATAATCACATGTCCCGTGCAACTTTTTTTTGTGGGTCTGTGTGATCAGAAATTCCCTAGGCTTTTCTTAACATCTTGCATCTGAAGAGAAATTTGAGCAACCTTGAAAATTTTAGGGTTCAAATTTAGATTTAGCACGCAAATCAGCAAAGGACATGGCATCCCCCCCCCCTCCCTCCCACCGTACAAATCTATATAATACGAGAAAAATCTTCAATTTCCATAGAATTACCCAAGCTAGGGGAAACAGAAGGCACACTAGAGAATTTCTGTGTACAAATTAAGTCTCTATAAGTCGCAACACTTAAGAATATAACATCCATGTGTCTATTTTCGCGTATACTAGTATTATAAAAATAACTTCCAGAATAACCCTAGGTTTTTGCCTTTTCCTGCATCTAAGGGAAAAATGAGACATGCACTAGAAATTCTGAGGCTAGATTTAGATTCAGCGGCTCAAGATCTATAAGGTTAACCCAGTCACTTGTTACTTGCAGGCAAATTTTCTTATGGCCTGTGTGAACAGAAAGTCCCCAGGCTTTTTTCTAATTTTTGCATCTAAGGAGAAAATGGTAAAAGCTCGAAAAATTTAGTGATCAAATTCAGATTAAGAGCGCAAAACTGCAGAGGAAATAGCATTTTTCTTATTTCTTGCTTTATAAGTCAGTATAACATGCGCATGACCTTCAATTTCCCTAGATTTATCCTAGGTAGGGAAAAGGTAAGCACGATGGGGAATTTCTGTAAATAAATTTGGTCTTTCCGAGTCCCAGCACATAAGAATATGACACATTTAATTTAAATTTAAATATGGCATATTTGCGCTGGAGTGAATTTAGTTAAAGAAAATGTGGTGAGTCCCCCAGTTTGGATAATTAAAAAGCGAATAATTCATTTGGTTAGAATAGGTCCGGAAATGGTTTCCACTATCAGTGAAATTAGGTTGATCATAAAGAGTCTCGAAGCTTTCTTCCACGTTGTGTCAGAACCATTTCCCATTCCACAAGAAGGTATCCTTGGTATTCTTTTCCTCAAGAAACACAACGCCATTGTTAATTTTGAAAGTGACTGTCTTCAATTAGGCGATATTAATTTTTCGTTTGCCTCCCATAAGACAGTCAGTTTACCTGCAAGAACACAGAAATTAGTAACAATTCGATTAAAAGATACTAAATTAAAAGACGGGTACGTACGTAGAATTCATTGTGGCCTTGGAATTTTTGCTGGCGAGTCTTTGATTTTTAATGAAAACGGAACTGCGAAAATCTTCTTTATAAATTCCAATAATCAACAAATGAAAGTTGAGCTTGAAGAATATTTTGAAATTGATTCTGAGGATCGTAAATTTTCTGCTAATGAAAGAAAACATGCTTCTAGATTTGCTGAAATTTTGAAAATTGTAAACATCTGATTTAAACGATGAAGAGAAAGACTCTTCCCAATATTTTTTGATTATTCTCAGCAATTTCAGCTTCCTAGTGACAAATTGGGATCAACCAATGTTGTTGCCCATAAAATTGTCACTTCTGATAATAAACCGGTAAACATAAAAAATTATCGTCATCCAACTATTCATAAAAAAGTAATTATGGAAAAAACTAAAGAATATTTTCGAGATGGAATAATTCGACCATCAGTATCCCCATATAATTCTACTGTTTGGGTCGTTCCCAAAAAACCAGATCCTCATGGAAATAAACAATGGAGAACGGTAGTAGTTTATCGTAGATTGAACGAAAAGACCATTAGTGATTCTTACCCTTTACCGCAAATAACAGAGATATTATATCAATTAGGAGGAGCTAAATATTTCTCTGTTATGGATTTAGCTTTAGCTTTCCATCAAATACCCATGGATCCCGAATCCAACGTAAAAACTGCTTTTTCTGATCATGACATTGTCATCTATACCTCATCACTTATTGATAACAGTCAAAAATTAAAATTTCTTTTAGGTCGTTTAAGAACATCGGGATTATCTTTGAACCCGGAAAATTGTTATTTCTGAAAAAAAGAAATAGTATATTTTGGACATATTATCACCCAAGAATGGGTGAAAGCAAATCCTCGAAAAGTAGAATCTGTAAAGAATTTTCCTATGCCAAGGAGAAAGAAAAATATTAAACAATTCTTGGGGCCTGTAGTTTACTATAGGAAATTTATACTAGATTGCGCTAAAGTGGCTAAACCACTTACTCAAATTTTAAAGGACAGCTCTGATTTTCGTTGGACTTCTGTAGAACAAGAAGTTTCTGGGATCCTGCGTGATAAAATCTGTTCCGAACCATTTTTACAGTATCCTAACTATCAAAACCATTTGTATTGACAACAGACGCTTCAAATTATGCTCTTAGAGGTGTCCTCAGTCAGGGTAAAATTGGTCAGGACTTGCCAATCGCTTTTGCCTCAAGAACTCCTTGCTATTGTCTTCTGCGTCAACTATTTCCAGCCTTACTTATATGGTGACAAAATTGTCCTTGTTCCGGACCATAGGCCCTTAGTTTGGCTGCATAGCATTAAGGATCCTGTCTCAAGGTTGGCTAGATAGCGAATCAAGCTGAGTGAGTATGATTACGTGATTGTGTGTAAGCCTGGAAAAGTGAATTCCAACGCTGTTGCTTTATCAAGAAATCTACTGAATGATAGGGGCCCTTTATTATTTACTTTGGATTCCTTTAATGCAAAACTGATAGCTGTTGTGGAACTTCCAGCTTCTGATAAAAAGATTGAACCAGAAGAGTTAATGGAGCGAGTGTTTGCTTATTTTGAGGCTCTAGATGTCAGAGCAGTGGAAAGTAACGTTACTTGGATTGAGGTGATTAGTGAAATAAATAATTCAGACTCAATCTCTCAGAATGATCAAATAGCCACCCAGGATCAGAGTACCGAGGCACGACGACTCTTGAATCCTGTTGGGTGTAGCCTATTAGGGACCCCGTTATAGGTCTGCGCCAATGCACAACAGCATGTTTGTCCAGATTCGTGGGGGTGGAAACGCTCTCACCCCGGTAGTTTAGGTGGTCCTTTGAAAGATAAGGATTCCAAACCGGAGTCGAGAGATTCAACTCTCAGTGATGATAGTCTTATGGCTTCACCTGATGAAGACCTTAATGACCCAGTTAAAAATACCTTCATGCGCTCAAAATCGTTTAGCTCAGGTGCCCAAAAAGCAGAAGCCCTTGATGTCCACATCTTTATCGGCTCTGAGTGGGTTGTGGGGTGCGGGCGTTGGACTAAATTCTTCTGCCGTAAAGATGCGAAGTGAATTGTGCGCTTTGGAGGAGATAGAAGACAAACACAATGGCGAGAACCGTGCTGCTGTTCTTAAAAAAGACTCCTGCATTAGTCATCTCAAATGCGTGTGTATTATACAGTAATGACAAAATTTATATGGGTAAAGGCCATATTGCTCATTTTGTCTCAGCCGATGGTTCGATGTCTGAAACTAAATAAGAATAAGTGAGTCATAATCTCTTCCGAGTTGAAGATTTCTTAGGAAGTAATCCTAAATTAGGTGAAGTAGTATTCTTCACCCGAAACAATAGGTATATTTTTGCTTTGATTGTGAGGAATAAGCATGACGATCAGCTTTTCTTGAATCACATATCTAGTGCAATTATTGCATTAAAAAAGGTAATGAATACTCTTAATGTCAAGAGCGTGAAGATTTCAAAGAAGGGAAACGATGTGGATCAGATCTTTTGGCTCTCGATCAAGCAAATGTTTCGGCAGCATTTTGTCGGGTCTGAATTATTAGTTGTCATCTGCTCCGGTGAAATAATTGTTCCACCACGTCATGAAAGAGATGACATATTCAGAGAATTTCACGAGTCTGCTGTAGGTGGACATAAAGGTTCCTCAAAATGTTATTTGACGCTCTCAATATTATTGGGATAATATGAAGGAAGATCTTAGAAGAATTGTTGGTTCATGTAAAAATTGTTTGAGAAATAAATTGGTGAGAAGAAAAATTCGTCAACCAATGGTGATAACTGACACTCCCAAAGAACGATTTGAAAAGATTCAAATTGGCCTTGTAGGACCTCTTCCAGTTACTTTTAACGGTGATACACATATTCTTAGGATTCAATGTGTATTTTCAAAATATTATGATGCAATACCTTTGAAGGATACTGATTTAGTCACTATAGTCAGAGCTTTAGCCGAAGAATTTGTGATGCGGTATGGTTGCTCGCGGGTAATACAATCTGATCAGGATGCTAATTTGGTTAGTAAAGTAATCAAGGTTTTTGCAAAATATTTAGAATAAAAAGATCCAATCGTCTGCTTATCACCTGCACAGTCTGGGACCTTTAGAAAGAAGTTATCATACCTTGATTGAGTATCTCAGAAGTTTCGAAGGAAAAGTTGACTGGGATGATTGGACTCGATTTGCAGTTTTCTCTTATAATGTGAATGTTCACGAGGCAACATGCTTTGCTCCATTCAGTCTAGTTTATGGTAGAGATGTTAATCTTCCAACAAGCTTCTCTCCCAATCCGCCTGATAAGACGTATACGATGCATTTGCAGGAACTCTTTCTGAGGCTTGACAATGTGCACTCGCTGGCTGACGAAAGACTCCTCAATGTAAAAGAAAAGTATAGGAAATATTATGATAAGAAAGCTAATCTTAAGCATTTTAAGGTTGGGAGCCAGGTATATTTGGAAATTAATGAAAGGGAAAACAAAAAGTTTTGACCATATTATGATGGACCATATGTTTTAGAAGAATTAATCGGTGAGCATAACGCTCTTATAAGGATTAGCCCTAGAAATACTAAAATTGTCCATTTGGACAAGTTGAGACTCAGTTCATATCCATGCATGTAAGATTAAGATTAAAATGACAAATTGATTTGGAGTTTTATCATTGTTAAATCTAGAAAACTTGAGAAATAAAAATTATTCCTTTAAGAGTGATTTTGAAAACTATAAACGATAAGAGTAGTTTATAATGCAAAAATTAAATTTGTATACAAAAATATTATTGTATATAATAATCATAATGAAATTAAAAATATTAAAAATATGCAACTCAGGTGAATAGTAACATTCGTCGAAACGTCGGCTTTAGAAATCTTACTTCTTTTCTTCTAGAGTATATATACATATAAATCACATTTTTCAAGGGAAATTTAAAAGGGAGGTGAGATCTAAAAGCTGTTAAACGTCAATACGAAATAAAAACTCTTCACCTTCGTAACAAAAAAAAAGAAAAACAAAAGGGTGAATATAGAATTTTAAAAAAGTGGAATATGAATTGTATATATAATTAGTAATATGTATAATTATTTATTGTATATATAATTAGTTGCTTACCATTTTGATGCAATAATAATAAAATTTGTACACTCCTAGAATTGGTGGTGAAAAGCTATAAGTGCTATAGCTTATATTCCTCGGTTTGCCATTCTCTGCAGACCCAATTAACGTAAAGAAAATTTTTTTAAACTATTTAAAAACAAAAAAAAATAATTATAAATTGATCATTTTTATGAAATATAATGTATGCATCATTGAATACTTATCTGATAATGAAATTCCAGAATAAATTTTAAATGCTGCGAAAGATCCTTGGTCCTAGTAATTTTGGGAACAAAATTTTTATTTAAAAAATATATAATGAAAAAAATTTAATTTAACATTAAAATTATTTCATTTACTATTTTTACTAGCTTCAATCTTGATGAATATTATCACTTAAATTAAATGATTAAATTTGAATTCAAAAAGATTTTACGGGTAATATAACCTACAAATTAAAGATTTCCTTTCCACCAAATATAATAATTTTCATTTTGAAAAAGTAAATTGGTGAAAATAAAATTGAAATTTTTTATATTTTGTAAATATCATTTGACCAATGAGTAGTGAAAATTATTTTGTTAATACAAAGAATTTTCCAAAAATGTGGGGAGTGAGGGCTTGTGCATGTTAGTTTCGGATTGAGGTTGTGCAAGTCAAAACAATTAAAAAAAAGAGAAAAAAAACAGTATTAAAATTGAGAAGGAAATTGTATGAATTATTAAAAAATTAATTTATCAAAATGATTGAAATGATTCCCATCTCCCTGTTGTTTTATTTTGCTCTGAATTATTTATCAGAGAAATTTCAAAATCTCCGGGATTTAAGACCAGCAATGGAACTGCTTGTGCCTCCCAGACAAGTCCCAGACATCGTTCCTGAAGTTGATGTTCCTGAAAATCAAAGAATATGTTATATTCAAGGAAATAACAGATTCTCTGAAGAAATGATTAATGTTCTATCAGGTGAAAACTCGCGAATCCGACATGTATTTGGTCAGGTTTCGGAGGTGTGTGAACTGTGCCCAACAAGGACTGTGCCCATGGACTTAGAGCCACCTGTCAGGTTCCAGGTCGTGAATCATCAAACAGAACCATCCTTTGGAATTTTCTTTTGGGTCGAGGTGAACCAGGTGGAGAGCGTTTGCGACGTCATTCCCCTTCTGCCCTTGGAACGTCCGGATGCTTGAAATTGTTTTCCGGGCTGTGTAGTGTCACTATGAAATAATTTGATGATTAAAAAGTGACTATTAAGATAGGAAAAAATACAATAGTGAATAAGAATTCATAATTGTTGATTTATGTAAAGAGTATTATTTTGTTAAAAAAGGTTTCTTTCTCATGCACAATTTTTATAGAAACAAATGAGGATAAATTGTTTTTAAAAAAAGTTTGGTAAATTCAATGAAACTTATTTCAAAATTCAAAAATATGTATCTTAGACTTAAAATATCACGCATTCATTTTTTACATAAATATATTTATTTAAAAAAACTTCTGTTAGTTTTCTATAAATTTGATTAATTGATAAATAATCAAAATTTTAGATTCGCTCCCTCATTTTTGTAATATTGAGGAAGAGATGGTATAAAAAAATATATGTATAAAACTACATTAAAATTTTTGTTTCTTTAACCTTACTTTAAATTTCGAATTAGTTCAAGGTTCATCATTTTCTTTTCTCTTAATTTTAGTTGGCCGCATTTTATTTGTCTTAAATGAATATTTGAAAACTAATTTTCTCATTCTCTTTTTATAATTGGTTTAAGAAAATAAAAAATAAATATTGTATAAGCTTAGAACCATATATCCATAAGTAAAGTTAAGTAACATACCTTTTGGGTCAAAGTCATAAAATTGGCGTTAAGTAAACATCCAAAATGATTTATTGGAAATTAGAGCATGAACAGTCCTTTTGAATTACTCACGGGAAACCCTAAGCACTTGATAACTCGTAAATTAACTCTTGAAACTTGACACTCATAAAACTGAGAAAGCGTAAACACACATTCACGAACACGAATGGCATTTGAGAAAAAGGTTGTTTTCACCCTGTAGGAGTCTTTTAATTAGACGGGGAGGTGTAACGATATGGATTTTCGGGTCCTAGAGCCCTCAAAACATATACGTTTAGTTACACAAAGTGTAGCTATCTCTCTCTCTCTCTCTCTCTCTCTCTCGCTGTCCTGAAATAATAAAAAGAATAAGAATTACAGATTAATTCGATATCACAGAAATACTTATAGACTACGACGCAATAGGAAATAGGTTAAATACTTAGCATTCCTAAAGATGAGTCAAAGAGCTATTTTTAGTATCAAAACGTGCCTTACAACGAATTTTGACAGGAAATGGTATTATAAACATCCGGTCACAGTTTGAACTTTGGACCGAAATTGTTTCGATATGTCAATCAACGAATTGGTCATATTGCGTGAAGAGTGAAACATCAACTGTTAAATTAAGTGTTTTTATTTCAAATAAATTCCTTTAAATGGTTTTCGTTTCAACGAATCAACGGCAATAATGCTCCCATTTAGATGTCCAATCAGAGAGCAGCGAATTGTCGACAGGATAGCTAGGTGAAATTTAGGCATTACAGTTAGGCTCGTTGATTAGCGAGCTTAGGTTATGCGTTCGAATCCTCCCCGTTGCGTGCGAAATTTTAATTGTTATTTAAGCGTTAAAAATTACGATGTAATAATTAATCATATGTAGATGCATGTATTATCTTGAGAAAATGATGTTATTATGTGTAATTGTATATTTTTAAGGATTCTTTTTTATAATTTTAAGCGCGATTCTACTAATCACTGAAGAGTAGCATCTACTGCGTACGCAGTCGCATGTACGATTCTTGTTCAGTAGAACGCACTCATCTTCAGTATGTTCTACTGAACAGGAATCGTACTTGCGTCTGCGTTCGTAGTAGAAGCTAGTCTTCAGAGACTAGTGGAATCGACTGAACACGCGTTTAGTAGATTCTACTGTCGTAGTGGCCCGTCCATAATTTACTATTTCGTTTAGTAGCTCTAACCCTTGCAAGGCTGGGAGCCACTGAACTTTTTTCTCCGTGTACTTAAAGATAAGTAATTCATATCAATTTATTATAATTTTACGGAGAAAAAGAAATTTTAAACCTAAAAGCTACAAATAACGCTGAGATTTTAAACCTGGGGGAGGGGGGTAACTCTATTCTTATTATAAATTTCAAGATTTAGGCCTCAGAT
>NC_046665.1:23916367-23921531 GCF_010883055.1 Belonocnema kinseyi | reverse complement strand
AACTAATGTATTTATCTGTGCTTTTAGTTGAAAATTCAAAAATTAAACTGTTTTATTGGGAAAAGTTTGGCTGTGTATTTAAAAATAAGGAAAATTTTATCAAATTAAACTCCTTAGACGGTGTATGCACAAAATTTCAATGCATTTTAAGGACTTTAAAGAAGATGATTTTCCTAAAGTCTCCTTCATGGCATTATTAAGGCTCAGGAATGTGACTAACTGTAAACCAACTCTCAATATATTTAACTCCCTGTGCCCTTTTTTACCAGTTGCGTAATAACTCTAAAAGAGGCCGGTCATATCTCGAGTTTGGGTAGAAAGCCAAATAGAAAATCCTAAAGTTTGAATATTTGACCTTTCTAAAATTGTGTTTCGTTATGTAGATACTAGGAAGTCCGGAAACATTACTTAAAGATAAGTAATTCATATCAATTTATTATAGTTTTACGATGAAAGAAAAATTTTAAACCTAAAAACGACAAATAACGTTGAGATTTGGAAATGGCGTGGGGACTCTTTATTATAAATTTAAAGACATACACCTAAAATAAACAAAGAAACAAGAAATATATATATTTTGTTGTTGTTTATTTATTTATTTTACAAACTAAATTATTTGTCTGTGCATGTAGTTGAAAACTCGAAAATTGAACTGTATGAGTCTCAAAATATTTAGCTCGCTGTGTCCTTTGTATCTGTTTCGTAATAACTCTAAAAGAGGCCGGTCATGTATCTCGAGTTTGGGGAAAAAGCCAAATAGAAAATTCTAAAGTTTCAATATTTGTCCTTTCTTCAAGTTGTGTTTCGTTATGCAGATACTAGGAAATCCAGAAACGTACTTATAGATAAGTAATTCACATCAATTTACTATAATTTTGCGATGAAAAAGAAATTTTTAACTTAAAAACTACAAATAATGCTGAGATTTTGAACCGGGAGGGAGGGGGGGGGGTAACTCTCTTTTATAAATTAAAAGATTTAGGCCTTAAATAAACAAAACAAAAAAAACAGGAAATAAATATATACCATATATCGGCTGTTCCATGTCAATCGCTCCAACTAAATATCTCGTGAACGGATTTTTTCCCACAAAATTTGGCACAGATTGTCTTTGACATATGTACTTTTATTTATTTTTATTATCTAAAATTTTTTTAGAATTACTTTTTTAATGTTAGTTTTAAAAGCCTATTTTCAATCATCCTTATTATTATTTTTAAA
Organism: Belonocnema kinseyi; assembly: GCF_010883055.1. NCBI lineage: Eukaryota > Metazoa > Arthropoda > Insecta > Hymenoptera > Cynipidae > Belonocnema > Belonocnema kinseyi. The sequence continues at coordinate 23,920,310 of NC_046665.1, read as the reverse complement.
ATATCAATAGTGTGTCTCACATGGAAAATAAAAAAAATGTTGTATAATAACAAGGCCAACGACAACTCAGTCTTTTAAGCTCTTCTGTGGCCATAAGATTTTTTAGCCACGAACCTTTATAAACCAGATATAGTTTTAAGGGTCTGAGGCATCTCTAATTTCAAATTTGCCATTACTTTGGCAAAATTAATTAATTTAAACAATTCGTTTAAACTAGTTATTTAAACCAATTATTGCGCTATTCATTAATTTTGGGGTTATTTAAGGGGTTTTTGAGTACTTTTGATCTAAGCATGCGATTAGTTTTGCAAAATTTTGAAAAAAAGTAATTCTGACAAAATTTGATATGAATTTAGATGGCCCGATTGACACTGAAGGCTGGTGACCTTCTCAGCATACAAACAAAAACATAAACCCAACACGTCTCTCTCGGTTCCAGTTCTGCCCCCCCCCTCCCTTATTAACTGAAGTTTGGTGGGACGTACGTTATAACTACAATCTCCACCATATGACGAACTGCTACTTTGACATGATTTCGACTTAGAAAATAAACTTATTGCATAAAGGTGGTAGTTGGGAGTATAGTCTAAACAGCGAATAATACAAACTATAAAATAGCCTTGGAAAGGACTGGAACTTTAATTGACAAAAGGCAGGTACACGGTAAATGTAAAGGTCATGCTTCAGGCAACAAATGGAGAATGAGTGTTTGGAATGCTAGGGAGGGTAAATGATCTCAATGTAAAAGAATTGCGAGAAACTATGGATGTGAGGAAACTAGATATTTTATGTATGCCTGAAATAAAGAAAAAGGGATGCGAAAGTAGAGATATAGAAAACGGCGTGTTGAAAGGTGGATTTGAAATATAGTCAGGAGTAGATAGTGAATCACATGGTAGGCAAGGAGTAGGTCTAAATTTGAATGAAGGAGCGAAGCAGCATCTCCGAGATCATGATTTCGTATATCCTTGACTGCTGTGGGCTAGAATGAAAGTAGGAATCAGAAGATTATTCATCATTATTTATCATTATTTATCTGGTAGGAGATATGAATGGATGGGTAGGCATCAAAAATCAGGATACAGGGAAAGTATAAGGTAATTTTGGGGATCCAAGAACAAACTATAATGGAGATAAATTAGTTGGCTTATGCTTAGAAAGGGGTTTGTTCATTAAAAATACTTGGTTTAGGCATAAACTGATCCACATGTACACCTGGTCCATAGGAAATAGCCTCAGTATAATTGACTTTGTTGTTGCGGATGAAAGGCTAAGAGAGCTGGTGAAAGATACAAAGGTCATGAGGGGTTCTGAATGCAATACTGGTCATTACCTTCTGACCTCAAAAATTAACTTAGGTCGGGGATAGACAAAAAATAGAACCAAGAAAGCAAAACAAACACGAATCAAAATCGAGAACCTACAAATACTGGATGTGTGAATAGATTTCCAAAATAAGAGAATCGAAAGCGTAGATAGGGCAACATGGGAGGAGCTTATAAAAAACAAAGATGTATAGGGCGCATGGACAATGTTCCGGGGTATCATTGTTAGATGTGCCATCGAAGTGTGTGGTACCGTGGTTGTAGGGAGAATGTCTGGTGATGTGTGGTGGAATGATGAAATTCAGGCTGCCCAGAAAGCAAAGAAAGAAGCGTACTAGGGAACTTTGAACATCGCAGGTCTTAGCAATGAGGAAATAAATATACGTATAAATCATTACAGACACAAGAAGAGGATAATCAAACGATTAATTAAGGAAAGTAAAGATAAAATTAGAGCAGAAGAAGAGAAGAAAATACAAAACGACTTTAAAGGAAGCAAGAAACTGTTTTATAAAAAATGAAGGAAAACAAAAGTACAGAATTTGTCAACATGACAAATAGTAGTGGGGAAATGCTATATGATGTAATTGGGATACTAGAGGCTTTCAGAGACTATTTTAGGGGACAATTCAGAGATGAAGCTATAGAACGAAGCTATGCAGAATGAAGCTATGCAGAGGAAGGGGAGATAAAAGTGACTGCAATAATTACAGAGGGATTAGCTTATTATGTACCGTAAGTAAAATATACTCAAAAATATTTATTCTTAGAGTAATAAAAATAACAGAAGCTTGAAGTTTGAGAATAGGAAAAAAAAGTTTCGGACCATTTGTTCACCTTGAAAAAGCTTTTGTCACGGTAGATAGAAGTAAACTTTGGAAAGTCCTGAAAAAGTATGGAGTCCATGGATGGCTCCTACAAGCTATAAAAACAATATATACGGGTAGCAAAGCGAGTGTTTCGATATTATTCAAGGAGTTAGCCAAGGATGTGTGATCTCTTTATGGTTATTTATATTATTCATGAACAATTGTTTAAGAATGGCTCTTTTCGACGACAAAAGGTGTAGATCACGAAACAGTAAGGGTACGTGGGGTAGCATTCGCAGATGATAAGGATTTTATGGCAGAGTTAATCGAAGACTTGCAAAGAATGTTGAATAAACTGAATGCAAGCATGAAGAGTATGGGCCTCAAAATTAACGCAAATAAAACAAAAACTATGGCGTTCTAAGGAAAGAGTAAAAAAACTCTATGCAATATTGTGTTAAATAATGAGAGAATTGAATAAGTTGATAAGTTCGTATACCTCGGTATCTTATTTACTAGGGACGGGAAGCTGAATGAGGAATTAGATTAACGCATAAATAAAGGTAATTCTATATTCTATATTTATACGGACTGTACTATACGGTAGTGAGACATGGACTTAGCAAGAAAAAGATAAGAGTAAAATTAACGCAATTGACATGAGATTCATGCGCATAATATGCGGGAAACCCCTGATGGACAAAGTAAGTAACGAGACAATTCTAAAAGAATGTGGTGCAGAAGAGACGCTAGTAGACACATGGGAAAGAAATCGGTTAAGATGATTCGGACATATTGAGAGAATTCCAAATTAACGACTAACGAAACAAGTGTATCAAGGTAAAGTAAATGGCAGCGTACCTAGGGTAGACCACGGAAAGAATGGTTAGTATGTGTGAATGAGACCCTAGTTAGGAGAGACATAATAAGCCACCGAAACACGAGAGTCTGCATGAAAAATGCATGGGCGTAAAAGATGCTAAAGGAGTATGTAAGGCAGAGGCTGAAGGGAGTAGGGAAAAAAGTATGGAGGGGGGATGAATTCCCAAGAGGGTGGAGGGAGGGGTTGATCGTACCACTATTGAAAAAAGGGGATAAGGAGATGCAGGAAAATGATAGAGAAATGACGCTAATGAGTACAGTGTACAAAATATACAGGATGCCGTTGGCAGATAGGCTGCGAAAGCATTTTGAGGGGAAAGGAATATTGCCGGAGACGCAGATAGACTTTCGGGAGAGAAGGAGTACTATTAACAATATTTACGTCTTGCAGCACGTGGTGGATAGGGAACTAACCAAAAAGGGGGCCAGTATGTTCGCGTTTTTTGTAGATCTAAAAGGAGCGTTCCCTTTGGTGGTTAGGGGAGGTTGTGGGAGGCAATGCAAGAGAGCGGAGTGGAGAGAGGCCTGATCGAGAGGGTAAGGGAAGTAAATGAGGAGACGAAAGGTAGGGGGAGAGGAGGGGAGGGAATCTCTGAGGGTTTCTGAATGAATAGGAGGTTGGGACAACGGTGCCCGCTTATTTCAACGCTTTTTAAAATTTTAATCGCGGATACGGAAAGTTAGCTAGCAGTCAGAGTAAAATAGGTTAGAGTTAAATGCGAAAAGTAGAAGGTTATGGTGTTTAGAAAAGGAGGTGGGAGGCAAAATGGAAGGGAGTGGAAGGGAAAAGCGGCTCAGAAGGTGCAAGAGTTTGTGTACCTGCGCTTCAATAAGTCCTTAGAATGAAGTATAAAAACAATTTTTTTTGGGTAAATTTTTTTTTTATTTTTCAACATAATCTCCTTGGAGCTCTATACACTTGGTCAA
>NC_046665.1:23879467-23916267 GCF_010883055.1 Belonocnema kinseyi | reverse complement strand
CATATATCTAGTCGGGAGTGGTGCTGACTGAAAACAGATGATTTGTAGCGATTCGCGCGCCATATGTTGGTCATTCTAAGGACTTATTGAACTACCCTCGTATATAAAAGAGAGGGTGACAAGGGCAAATGTGGTGATGAGGTAGGTGTGGGGGCTGGGGAAGAGGTTGTTCGCAGATGCTTTTATAAGGAGAATGAAATTGTTTTATTCGCTAGTGATGAATGTATTATTTAACGGAGTGGAGGTGTAGTGGTGGAAGGTAAGTGAGGAGGTAAATAGGATACGGGAGAGGTATGTAAAGTGGACACTGGGGTTGGCAAAGGAGTATGTCGAACTATATTGTCAGGAGGGAGACAGTCAGAACGAGTTTAGGGATTATAACGGAGAGTCGAGCGTGTAAACATGAGGAGAAATTATTGAAAGAGAGGGGAAATACGCTGGTTAGGGCGTGTTGGTCGGAGAAGGAGAACAGACTTAGGGGGTGCGAAGATGGAGGTGGAAAGGGTAAGGTATTTTAGAACGAATGAATTACTGATGGATGCAGTGAGAAGGATGCGCAAGGAAAGACGGTATATGAGTTGGTTCAAAATAATGGCATGGAAAAAGAGAAGGGAGAAGGAGAGGAGAGAATAAGAGAATCAAGGATTAACGGGAACTATGTGTGGATTATGCCAAGGCAGAGACCGAAATATTTGTATAAGAAAGGAGAGCAAGGAAGTGAGGAACTTACAGCGAGAATGAGATGCGGTTGCATGGAGGATTTCAATAGGTTCTGGCATAGCAAGAAAATAGCGACATGCGTGCGAAGCGAGGTGAAGCGAGGAAGGCTGTGCTATAAAAGCAAAAGGATTAGATATAAGGTGTGGATGGATTGCACTTAGCCTAATAATGGAAATGATAAGTGGATTCAAAAAATGCGATAACTTTCAAAAACTTTTATTAGGTCTGAATACATGAAAATAGATCAATTTTTTGCAGATTTCGTGCAAATCACTTTTTTGCGTACAATTTGCACACATTTTGTGATCTGTTTTAAGCAAATATTAAGCTGTGTGGAATCATTTGTTTTTAGGAAGCAAGCTTTATTAGACCTGCAAATGTTAATAAGGAAATCCAAATTTAATACATCCATTAAATGAAAATTAAGTCGGAAACACGTCAGTTATGTCTGCAGTTAGAAAAATAAAGAATCGCCTTAGTTATGTCTACAATGCCATATATCCAGTGTGTTAAAAAGTAAATTATTGCGCAAATATCAACCATGGTCAGTACTAACATTTGTCACATTTTGTATACATTTATTTGAATCACAGTTATTAGCCTTTGATATTATTTTAAGTGTGAAATACTTTTGGGTTCAAAACAACCAATCTTTGCTACGGGAAAAAACAATATTATTCATCGTCACTTTCGCCGCTTGCGATTCCGCAATCGGTCGTCTCACTATCTTTGCTCAAATTTTCATAAAATGCGTGATGTCGCTCCGGTAAATATTTCTTCAATTGCTGTAAATCATGGTACTTTGCTCTCGTTATAAGATTTCCTCAAGGATATAGCAGAGGCCTATCCATTTTCTTGAATAGTTCTTCACCGACGTTCCTCTTTCGCTTGTCATTTTTGTGAGCTCGAATTTTTTCTTCTTTCATGCATCAAAAAATATATGAATCCAATTGTTTGGAGAGTAACCGATTTCGTGAAGTTATCTCTCTCTCTCTCTCTCTCTCTCTTAATATCTCCGAAATAATTATCACAATTGTTGTAGCTATGGCCTGACACGAAGAATTTTTTAGTAATTGACACCAATTCACTTGTCTGAAGATACTTTGTGGTAAAAGCGTTATCTTGATATTTTGATTTTTCCCGCCTGCTGAGTCGAAATACATAATTATTTGTTTGATTGACGGCTGAATGGTTTTTTGTAAATGAACTAGCAAACACAATTCGATTTCTTGGGCTCCTCTCGATGAAACATTTTCACTCCAAACGTACATGTAACCTTGGAAACAATGCAAATTTATATATTTTTATTCTTATGAACCTTGAAAATCAACCCAGCATTTTGGTATACAATTGTTTCACGTTTGGAAACAATTAAAAACGATTGCAGTGCTAGGTACGTCAATCATAAATCTTCGTATTTTATGTTTGCACCGAAAGTTTAGTACTTTAATCGTAAATTTCAATACGAAAATCTACGATTGAAGCTTCCAAATCATGGAAATCATTTACCATCGTCATTTGCGAATGTGGAAATCGCGGATTGCAAAATTGATGATATAGAAAATTATAAAAATTCATACAAAAATAAAAAATCTTTGTTTTTGAATTATTATTAATGTAAATACTTATTTATAGTGATGGTTATTTTTTAATCATTGACGGAGGGAAAAATTGGCTTCTGAAACGACAAGAAGGCGTCGTTGTTCAAAACAACGACTTCACCGTCGTTTGAGACGATAAATATCGTCGTTTCATTTTGCGGATCACTCCGTCGTTTAAACGCTGATTTTTCTCTTCGTTTTTCAATTAAACTCAATTTCTCTAATGAATTCGTTTTGTTATATTTTAAGATAGTACAAGCATTAATTGAGTCAGCATAAAATTTTTTTGAAAATTGGTCATTCGTTTAATAGTAAAGATATCGATAAAATTATTTCAGAAGGCTAGAAACCTTTCATCTTGCCTCTCTTTCTCTCTTTAATAATTGCCTATATCACGTCGCAAGTTTAAGGATCAATTAAACAAAAATGAAATTGTAAACAATTCTGAAATAATTACCGCGATATCTTTATTATTTAACGAATGTGTTCACCAATTTTCACAAAAATATTGTGCTAACTCGATTTACTCTCTTACTACCTTAAATCGCGAAATTCTTTTTATAGGAAATTAGAGAATAAATAGAAATGTATTTTAAAATTCACTTTAAAAAAAGGCATAGAAACAATTCAAGATAATAGATACATCAATATTTTGTTCCATTATTTCGAAATTTACCGTTCATTACTGAAATTAAATTTTACTGATATAATTTATAACCGCACAATGATTCAAATTAATCGCAGCTATAGTTTTCAATAGTTAATTTCTAATCGTAAAAGTGCGATTAAATACGATTGAGGCGATATTTGCTGCTATCGATTTTAATCGTAATATAATGATTGCCAAATCATGCCGAATCATGTCTATCAACAGTGGACATTTTTTCTTAAAACCACAAATAGTTTATTCTTCAAAGACTTTTTAGGAGTTATGCGGTTTGAAGGGGTTACTCACTGTTTTCCTTGTTCAACAGATCGTTTGGCAAGTGCTGACATATAGAGCTTCAGGGAAAAGTGTGAGTAATTTTTCTAAATAGGATTTGACTTTAATGTAGACAAATTTTGGAAATGAAAAAAAAAATGAAAATAATTCTTTATGAAACATCAAAAAAGTTGATTTTTACACAAACATAATTATTAACCTACAATGTTTTCCGGTTCTTTTTCTTTCATACCGTCATCCAAATCGTCTTCCTCAAGATAGTTATCGTCGTCATGAAATCATCTAATTCATCATTGAACTCAAATGAACCTCGTGATTCATCTTCTGTAAAAATCCCACGTTTTAGAGCTCTTATATTCGAAGAGGTATTTTATTTTTTCAATAAGATCCGTAAATGATAAAAAAGACTTACCCATTTTGTTATTTTCCATGATAAAGTCGAAAAAAACTTAGTATCACTTCGAAAAAAATGATGAATCGGTACACATTAACAAGAATTCAAGAAATTTTAATACGTTACAATACGTTTTGAGGTTAGTGCGTACACAAAGATTTAGGATCCGCTGCCCTGTAATACGCCAGCTATTTTTTCAATACGGCCCAAATGTAAACTCGCGAAACCAGGTTGGATTTTTAAGATGCATTTTAATTTGTGCCTAAAATCAATTTTTTTTATTATTTTGCATTTAAAATAATAAGTGGATGAAAACAACTAAGATTTATCAGGAACTAAGTGTTACATGTAGAATTTTCATCGTATACAGCGAAAAAACACATTCTCTGTTAAAACTGTTTTTGATGAAAATAATTATTTTATTATGCTATATATGTTTTAACACATTATGAGCTTCAATTAACTTATCTTGACATAAAAGTGAGCTTAAAATATATTTTTAATAATTTATACGTGGAATATTTACCATCTAAAAATTATAAACTAAAAGTTAACTCTGAATTCATATTACAATTTCTGATCGTTTCTAATTCGTATTTTTTGCATTTTTTAAATCAAATATTTTGCTACATTCACTCTTAAAATAGTGGAATTAAATTCTTCCATCATGTGGAGTGATAACATTTACTACTATTATAGTAAAATTTCCGCTAGCATTCAATTAATGACATTATTGCTATGAAATTTGTATCGTGATTACATGTAACGAAAACGGAAATAACTATTGCAAACTATTTCGACTTTTAAAATACTTTGTTTTTCCGAAAATCTCGAATTTCGATCAAACCGCATATTCTATTTTAAGGTTCAGGTAAATGATTCTCATTCGTGTTTACTCAGAAAAGGATATAGCCTTCTTGAAGCAGCTCTTTTCTTCGAATTGAAAAAGAGAAGTGAAACTTGTCGCAAATGTAGCTTTGTAGATACGCAAGCCGACATCTTTAATTCAACAAAAACTATGCTGTTTGCACTTCGCTAAAACGACACCCAATGCAAACTTAGGCCACACTATGGGGCTTCGACCTGCATATAGTAACGATATGCCCGAAAGCTCCCGCTCTGACAGTCGGCCATGTTGTATTGGGCTGACTCCTCAATGCAAAGAATTTTGCGGTTACGTTAGCAGTATCGAGCAGTGCCATCCACAATAGGCCTCTCTCGGATTGAGGCCATGTTTCAGTTGGGAGTGGCAATAGGACCGACCCAAAGGTACGAACAGGAAATGGCCTTGGACCCTTGCATAAACATCGTTTTAAAGGGTCAGATCAATTGAGGAACGACATCCTTACCTGTTAGCAAAGAAGCTCACTGGCAGGAAGAGGATACAAGCAGAGGTTACGAGAATGTTGGGTCAATATGCATCCGGAGTATGCTCATAAAATGCTTCAGTATTCAAGAGATCAGGTATCATTTTTACGCAAAGGGAGATATGAAACTATTTATCAAGAAAAAAAGTAACATCCTCCAGCGAACGTACCATCCGTTCTACTCGTAATGAGACCACCTTTGCAGATAGCCGAAAATGACAACACGAGACTCGCACACTTATTGCGCAGCTTAAGTTAAAAATGAAAACTCCAAATGTTAGGAAACTTGCTCGAACCTCACGGAAAGCAAATCACACGTTTAACAAGTGTAAACTGTTGACCATCAAGCAGCACTGGATGCACAAAATAAGAGCGCTTTCAAGAGCGTAGAAAAGTTGAACATTCCTCAATGTCCAACTTTTCTACTCACACTTCCCGCCTGTTCCAAAAAATTCCATGTGTTATTTTATTGAATTTTCAGGTGATATAACCTCTATTGGTCCTAACTATCAGGTATCATCATTTCTATCATTCTTAATCCTCATTTGGTATCATTCTGATCGGCTGATTTTAAATTTCGTACATTCATTGTAGACCGGATGGGCTGCGGCACAAATGGAATTTCTGTGTCATGGCACATTGATGAAGTGGGAATTATAACAAATGGAGATTCGTACACTAGAATGCTAGTTTATGTGGTTGTTCGGGCAAAAATAAATTATGGCAAATGATAATTCGAATAAATATAAAATATGACTGAAATTCATTTAAATGAATATTAGGTTATGTGAAAATTCGGAAATATAACAGTTACTATGTTAAATACAAATTCGGGAAAACATAAATTCTATTAAATTACAATAAGGGATAATAAATATTATGGGAAATATAAATTCGAAAATATAACAATGATGTCAAATGAGGATTCGGTATAATAGAAATTATGATGACTGACATTTAGGGCAAATAGAGGTTATGTCACGTGAAAATTCGAAAAAATAAAAATTATGAAGAATCCCTGTTAGGCAACTTGATTTTCGGTCAAACAAAACCTAGGCTAAATCAAATTTGGAGATATTTATGCCCTTCCTGGGATTTAAACCCTTCATTCATGGACTGGGTTGCAGTCAGGTGCGTGATGGAGGGACCTGCAGCTTAAGGTAGGATCCGAACTTAAGAAAAGAATTAAAGATCATGATATTTGAACACAACAAATTAACTTCTTTTTAATATTGTCAAATACATTGACTTGTAATGGACTATTAGGAATTAATGTTTCCTGATGAGAAGAGCTTTTCTTCTCTCGAAACTTAGACTATTTGATACAATAAAGTATCTTCTCTGAATCATCGAGGTTTTTTTTGGTCTAAAGTATGTCACGTTACATACTTTTGATAATATTTTTTTCATATATTTATTATAGATTTCATATATTTGAACCGATTTGTTTGGCAGATAAAAAAAAATATTAAATTTTTACACGTTTCTTATTCTAACTTTAACTGACTTCAACTTATTGCGCCTTGCAAGAAAAAAATTTTACAATTTTCCGGACTGATTTTTGCGATTGTACAGAAATTTACATTTAAAATGAATAGAAGAGCATTGAAAGATGTTTAATATTTTGGATGTCATTAAAAATTTAATAAAACATTACAATCTCAATTATTTTTGCAATCGCTTACTTAAAAAGTTGGCGAGATGAATTCATTCCGGCCTCATTTTATTCAGAATTTTACATAGCTTTCAGCCTCTTTAAGAGTAAAAAATTAACTTATTTCAAATACTAAATAATGGGTGTCCTCATATTAAGTGACGGTAGCGGATTTTCATTTTTTTTCTATACAAAATATCATTTTGAGTGGTTATGGAAAGTACGAGATGGCTTACAAATAAAAATAAAGAGCATTATTTTGCGAAATTGAGTTCTGATAGTTACATTTACCTACAAGCGAATGTTATACATTAAAATAAACTACTGCGCTTTTATCAGTTATTGTTTAAAACTTGTGTCATTTTCAAGGCTTCGAATTTTAATTCATTCTATTTACAAGGTTATTTTCTTGAAATTTTACAGCTTAGACTCTGTATCGCTATTTGGAAATTATCACAGTTTTACGTTTAAATCTATTTCTTTTTGCGCAAAAACGAAGAGACTTTCTGGGATCTATCAATTCAGTCTGCATTCTAGAGGTAAAGGAGGGAAGTCGAATTAAATGGGAAATGGTTATTCCATTGGTAAAAATTGGAAAATAGAGGAAATAATGTGAAGCCTAAGTATTTCTTAAGTGTTATTTCATGAAATATTCTAAATTTTCAAAAATATTTTCAGCCTGATGCTTCCTTTAAAACAACCAAAATCGTTTATTCTATGGTCACAATTGCGAAAAGTAAAAAAAAAGGAGCGCATTTCGGTCAAGAAAACAAGCCACGAAAATGATAAGATTTCATCTCTGAACAAGTCCTTCGTTACTGGAGTTAATGCGGTTACTCGAGGGCTGGAAAGACGTGACTTATGTTTCGTGCTTCTTGATTCTAATACCGAACCAATCCTCGTCAAGCACATAGTTACAATGACTGAGAATGAAAATATTCCAGTTGTTTTAATACCTTTCCTAAAAATTGTTACTTTGGAAACTTTAGGATTTGAAAGTGTTGCCTTTGCGTTAAAGGTAAGCAAGTTATCTAAATATGTATACAATTTCAGTTTCACAAACAAAATAAAAAGCTCATACTAAATTGAAGATACGAGGATGACAATTCGGTATGCAAGATATATGAAAGTTTTTACAAGACTTAATTATGTATTGCTTTGATTTGATTTGGTTTAAAGTCGCGATTTTGTGTTGTGGACAAATGGTGATATCTAATGTCCACATCTTAACCCGACTACCGGTAACCAGCTACACACAGGAATATTTTCCTGTATTTTTATCTTCCTTAGCTAAAATGCCAAGCAAATGCAAGCGCTTTTATTGAAGATCTTGCTAAAGGCAGTAGTGGATACCTTAGAAAAGATGGAGTTTATATATGTAAATATCTAAAAAGGAGGCACATCTGAACAATAAAATAAAAATGATTTTCACTCACATTTGTCAAGTGATATTTTCCCTTTATTAAATTCAACCAGGAAAAGAATCTTGTTTAACAATCTAACTTTTTTATTTTAGAATCAATATGTTTCCCTACTACAAGTAACCAGTTTCTCATTATCTAGAACCCTGATTTTTATTATCACAGCAGGTATATACACGAACAAAATTTCTTCATTACAAGCTTTTGAGCTTTTTCTTATGCCTTGGATCTGAAAACAATCCTGAAATGTTTATTATTTTTTTTCATTCAAAACGTGTAGATAAATTTCGAACTTTTCTTTAAAAAGTGCATTATACACAACTTAAAGAACCACCTCGTAACGCCGTTACAGCGCACTTACGTAAAAATGTCACTAAATTGTTATAGTTTATGCGTGTAACCAAGTTATAGAACAAATGTTACAATCAGTTTCTATAACATTTACATTACACTGCTACAGAATGGTTGCAGGTTTTTTGCTATGAAACTGTTACACCTGCATTCGGTAACAGTGTTACTCAATATTGTGACCTTCCAGTTATAGAACAAGTATGTCACTGAATCGTAACATTCGCTATATCACTAGGTATAACAATGTTAACCCTTTTTTACGGAACAGTTATATAACGTGTTTGCTGGGAATAGGACTACTGCAATTTAAAATAATTTGAAGACAAAAGTAAATTATTATTACAAGAATATATTTTTAATTCGATTCAGAAAGAGTAAAGTGGGGAGTCATTTGGAAAGAAATCGGAAATAACCGGAAAGAAGTCGGGTATTGGGACCTTCGGAACGACTTGGAAAGGTTCGTGATACAGCTCACCATTCAGAAAGAAACGGAAGCAAAGTTCATATAGTATTCGGATAGGATCGAAACGGTTCCTCTTTCCGAAAACTTTCCAAAGCCTAAGGTACGAGACTATACCAGATGATAGAGTGAAGTCGCGTTGCGATTTACGACTAATGACCCCACGGCTGGTGGCAGATGATACCGACGACGCACGAGGCCCGGGGTGTAAGGCAACCGTGCACAGAGAAACCACTTATGATTTTCTAAAAATAAAAACTTGCGAAATTTATTTCTTTGAACGCTGGACAATTGTGCGAAACACAACTGACAGTATGTGAAATTGGACGAATACTCGAGGACGTCTAAGAGCGGCTCAACTGTCTATTTTGATTATTAGAAACTAACTCACGTGATTGGTACACAGGCCGTCGCTCAGTGGAAAAATATTACTTTTTGGGTTCAAACTAACGTACAGCCCACAAATATTGACCGATTTTGACAAAAAAAATTGAAAAAAGCTGATGAAGTTTCTAATAGAGTTGTCGAGCTTGCTTTTTAAAATAGGATTTCAATTTTTTTATAAATAAATGCATATGACGAAAAAATAAGTTGTATTTAAGTTATATTGCAAGAAGTTTGGATAAACACAATATAATGGTGAAGAAATTTATTCTTGATATTATTATTGTTAATATCATAACAAAATTTAATAAACAAATGCATGTATAAGCCATTTTTCGATAGAAAAATTCGTTTTTTAGGATGTCATTTTTTTAAAAATTAGGGACTTTATGATAATTAAAAACAATAATAATTTGTCAATGGAAGTCCTTTCAGTTAAGAACTTCATGACAATCTCAATTTTAATAAAATTTTAATAACAATTTTAATAAACAAATTAATTATTAGGGCATCTGTCAACGGAAAAATTCTTTTTCTTCCGATGTCAGATTTTTTAATTGAGATCTTCATAGTAAATTCAGCAACATTCATGATTATCAATCAATTTTATGATTTTATTAATAAATTCAACAAACAAATGCATTATTCGGGCATCTGTCAAAGGAATATTTTTTCATGCCAGTCCTTTTAATTGGGAACGTAATGCCAATTTTATTCAGACTCATACTTAGCTGATAAATTCCATTATGTTCTAAATAAATTTAATAGGCATATGCATCACTTGGGCATTTGTTGACGAAATTTTCTTTTTTTTTCAATCTCAGTTCATTCAGTTTAAGTTTACATTACTTTTATTCTTTTAATAAGGTTCCAGCTTTAGAATAATGCATTGGTTCTTCTTCTTCTTTATTCGTAATGTGTCCCTTAACCTTCGTTCCTTACATGACCATCTGCAAACTTTATATTATCTTGTCCGTACTATTTAAAATATTTCTAATATTTATGAATATTTACATCAATTCTTATATCTCCTTACTTCTACGTTAATCTAGCACAATTTCACTGTCGGAAGAGTGAGATCTTTTCTTTAAAATTTCCCTTATCTTCCCTTATCTTCCATTCCTATCCGACACCCTTCTCATACATGCTCCCGTGTTTCCTCCTCCCATTAATATATTCTGCACTTTCTGTTCTCTTCCTGTTCCTAATCATTTTATACCATTTATTATATTTTTTTAATCATTTTGATTCCTCATTGCTTTTTCTACCATATTTTCCTCCCTTCCTAACTTTCTCTCTACTCCTCCTAGCAAATTCATAAAATATTTTTTAGATTCTACCATTTCAATATCCTGGTTTACCCTTTCTCTTCTTTTTTTTCTCTCTATTAACTACCTTCCAGACCTCTTCTGCCGTCCTTGCCTTCTGCGCCTCTTCCTCAAATCTTTTATTTTCTTCCTCTTTCTATCATTAACCCTTTTACTGAGGATGACGTGTATACACCTCATGAAGAAAAGTTTCTGATAAATTCACGGATTTCATTGAAAATTAGTACTAAGTGGTTATTTGGGTCACTGAATACGAATTCGAAGTCACAATTCGTTTAAATTTTATACGAGTTAATTTGTTTTTGAAATCAACGCAGAGTGTCTATACAATGACTTTTTTTCTATGTTGCTTTGCAAATTCACAAGAACTATTAGTTATTTAAACAACTTTAATTAAAAAATTAAGACTTTTACGTTTATGCTGCGAGTTAGTTTGTCTTTGAAGTCAACTACGAATGTCTATCCGATAACTCTTTTCTATATTGATTGCAAATTTACAAGAAATATTAATTATTTAAACAATTTTAATTAAAAAATTAAGAGTTTGTCCTTTTTCTACAAGTCAATTTGTTTACAGAGTCAACTGCGAATGTCTATCCAGTGACTCTTTTCTATATTGCTTTGCAAATTTACGAAAACTATTAATTATTTAAACAATTTCAATTAAAAAAATTTAAACTTTGGCCTTTTTTCTACCAGTTAATTTGTTCACGGTCTCAACTAAGAATATCTATCCGATTACTTTTTTCTATATTGCTTTGCAAATTTACGAGAACTATTAATTATTTAAACAATTTAAATTTAAAAATTTAAACTTTTGCCTTTTTTTCTACCAGTTAATTCGTTCACGGTGTCAACTAAGAATGTCTATCCGATTACTTTTTTCTATATTGCTTTGCAAATTTACTAGAACTTTTAATTATTTTAAAAAATTTAATTAAAAAATTAAGAGTTTGGCCTTTTTTTTACAAGTCAATTTGTTTACGGTGTCAACTAAGAATGTCTATCTGATGACTTTTTTCTATATTGCTTTGCAAATTTACCAGAACTTTTAATTATATAAACAAATTTAATTAAAAAATTAAGAGTTTGGCCTTTTTTATACAAATCAATTTGTTTTCGAAGTCAACTAAGAATGTCTATTCGGTGACTCTTTTCTATGTTGCTTCGCAAATTTACAAGCACTATTGATTATATAAAAAATTTTAATTCAAAAATTAAGAGTTTGCCCTTTTTTCTACAAGTACATTTCTTTACAGAGTTAACTAAGAATATCTATGCGATGACTCTTTTCTATATTGCTTTGCAAATTTACGAGCACTATTAATTATTTAAACAATTTTAATTTTAAAATTAAAAGTTTGGCCTTTACCCTATGAATCAATTTTTTTTCGAACTCAGCTAAGAATGTCTATCCGATGACTTTTTTTCTATGTTGCTTTGTAAATTTACAAGAACTATTAATTATTTAAAACATTTTAATTACAAAATTAAGAGTTTTCCCTTTTTCTACAAGTTAATTTGTTTACGGAGTCTACTAAGAATATCTACCTGGTGACTCGTTTCTATACTGGTTTGCAAATTTACGAGAACTATTAATTATTTAAACAATTTTAATTTAAAAATGTAAAGTTTGGCCTTTTTCGACGAGTCAATTTGCTTCCGAAGTCAACTAAGAATGTCTATCCGATGACTTTTTTCGACGTTTCTTTGTAAATTTACAAGAACTTTGAATTATTTAAACAATTTTAATTTAAAAATTCAGAGTTTGGCCTTTTTTCTACAAGTCAATTTGTTTACGGAGTCAACTAAGAATGTCTATCCGATGACTCTTTTCTATATTACTTTGCAAATTCACAAAAACAATCAAGTATTTAAACAATTTTTATTTAAAAATTAAAATTTTGGCCTTTATCCTGCAAATCAATCTGTTTACCAAGTCAACTAAGAATGTCTATCCGATTACTTTTTTTTTTATATTTATTTGCAAAGTTACAAGAACTTTCAATTATTTAGTAAATTTTAATTTCAAAATAAGAGTTTGGCCTTTTTCTACGAGTCAATTTGTGTACGGAGTAGTCTAAGATTGTCTATCCGGTGACTCTTTTGTATTCTTCTATGCAAGTTTACATCAATTATTAATTATTTCAACAATTTTAATTTCAAAATTCAGAGTTTGGCCTTATTTCTACAAGTCAATTTATTTTCGAACTCAACTAAGAATGCCTATTCGATGACTGTTTTCTAGGTTGCTTTGCAAATTTACAAGAACTTTTAATTATTCAAACAATTTTAATTAAAGAATTAAATGTTTAACGTTTATCCGACGAGTTAATTTGTTTTTGAAATCAACTAAGATTGTCTATCCGGTGATTCTTTTCTATATTGCTTTGTAAATTTACAAAAACTATTAATTATTTAAACAATTTTAATTTAAAAATTAAAAGTTTGGCCTTTATCTTACGAATCAATTTGTTTTCGAAATCAAACAAGAATGTCTATCCGATGACTGTTTTCTATATTGCTTTGAAAATTTACAAGAACTATTAATTATTTATACAATTTTAATTTAAAAAATAAGTGTTTGCCCTTTTTTCTACAATAAATCTGTTTACGAAGTCAACCAAGAATGTCTACCCGGTGACTGTTTTTTATTTTGCTTTGCAAATTTACAAGATATATTAGTTTTTTAAACAATTTTTAATAAAAAATTAAGAATTTGACGTTGGTCCTACGAGTTGATTCGTTTTCGAAATCATCTAGGAATGTCCATTTGATGACGCTTTTCTCTGTTGCTTTGTTAATTTACTAGAAATACGAGTATTAATTGCTGAAAGAATTTCATTTGAAAAATTAAGAGTTTGCTTTTCTTTCTACGAGTAGTCTTAATTTTTTACCATGCTTAACTAAGAATTTCTTACCGATGATTTTTTTGCTCTGACGCTTTGAAAATTTACGATTATTAATTATTTGAAAAATGTTTATCAACATATATATAGCTTGGCTATTTTTCAAAGAAAAGGCATAATTTCTTTACGGAATGAACTAAGAATCTCTTTTGATGATCATTTTCTGCGTTACTTTGTAACTTTGTAATAATTATTAATCATTCAAACAATTTTCATAAATATATTGAGAGTTGGGATATTATTCGAATTTTTTTGCAAGTTTACTAAGGTTATCTTTGTGATGACTCTTTTCTAAGTTATTTGTTAAATTTACCAGAATTATTAAGTATTAATTATTGAAAGAAGTTTCATAAAAAAGTGTAGAATTTGGCTATTTTTTAACGAATAGGGTCAGCTTTTTTACTAAGGTTTAGTTATAATACAGCTACATACGAGTTTGCTCGAAGTACTCGCATTTGCCTAAAAATTGGGTCAGATGAGAGGAAAACTGTAGAAAACCAGCTCCCGAATTTAGCCGGGTTTTCTAAATTCGAATACACAACCCGGTCTTTCGTCGTATATGCTACCCATGCGAAGTCGTGTATAATTAGAATTTATTAAAGTAAAAATAATTATCGTGGTATTTTCTTAAGCTTAATTTCCAAATAGAATAATTGCAAGTAAATTGGTGGGTCGCGAGCGTAGCGCGCATAAGAGCTTCTAGTTTGGATGGAAATTGGTACTATGGGATTATTTGGGGCGCTCAATATGAGTTGGAGGTAAAAATTCGCAGTTTTGAAATAGCTGATCCAATATGTCGACCAGAAATTTTGAAAAATCCAATGAGTTTGTGGATTTGGATAAAAATTGGTGCTAGGAGATTATTTGGGTCGCTGAATACGAATTTAAGAAAGGAAATAAAGATCCAATATATTGGATGAGCCATTTCAAAATTTCAAATTTTGAGCTCGAATCCGTATTGAGCGACACAAATAACCCCATAGTACCAATTTGCATCAAAACCCGCCAACTCGTGAGATTAAAACAAATTTTGGTCGCCATATTGGATAAGCCATTTCGAAATAATAAATTTTGATCTCGAATTCGCATTCAGCGGCCCAAATAACCCCCTTCTACAAATTTTCATCAAAATCCACCAACTCATTGGATTTATTTAAAAATTTTGGTCGCCATATTGGATTAGCCGTTTCGAAATTTCGAATTTTGACCTCGTATTCGTATTTAGCATCCAAAATAACCCTTTAGTTCCAGTTTTCAATTAACTCGATCCAGTAGAACGTCCCGCACATTTGGGGCTCACTTTGTGATTTTTTGTTTGCACAATGAAGGGGTTAATCCTTCTTTTTGTTATTTCCTCTCTTTCTTATCCTTTTCCGTTATACATTCGTTTTTCAGTCCCATGACCATTCCTCCCATTTCTCTTCCTTTTTTATATTTTCTCTTTGCATTTTTAGCTTGCCATTTCTCATCTCTTTTTGCTTCTTACTATTTATTATGTTCCTATCTCCCGTTCCTTTCTATCCTAGTTACCCAGAACCTTATTTCCTACTATCTCTTCCCTTTCTTCATCCCAATCCCACCATATTCCGTCTAGCTGTATTCAGCCGTACTTAACCCACGTCCTTTTTCCCTTACTTCTTTCTTCTTCCGCTATTTTCCCAAACTTATAATGCATATTCCTTTCTACCCATGTCAAATCATCCTCTATTCTCTCCGGGCGTCCATATAACAACCTCTTCTTTGCTATCACGTCGTTCTTATGTTCCCATTTCTTTGGTTTCACTAATACAATTTTTCTCCTCTTCGCGTTTCGTTTCCTACATTTCTAAATTCCTCAATCTCTACTTTAGCATCTATCCTTTTTAGCACATTTTCTACTGCTTCCTTCAATTTCCTCCCTTCTAATCTTAAACCCTGTATTACTATGTTTATTTTTCTTTGACCTCTTTCTTTTAGAATCTTCTCTCTAATTCCCTTATCCTTTATCTTTCATTACTGACACTCTTCCCTACTCCAACCTCCCATTTTGATTTTTCGATTTTCACTACCCTAGTTTCCAAGCGTTCTACCTTTTAGTATGCTTGTCCTGTTTTTGTAATTTTTTTGCTAAAGTCTTCATCCTTTTTTCAAAAATTTCCCTAACCTCTTCCCATTTTTGCATCTCTTTTCTATGTTCTGCAATTTCTTTTTTAATTTCCCGTTTTATTGCCTCTCGTCTTTCGTCCTGCCTTTTTTCGTTCATCTGTATTACCTCTATCATCATTTCACGCATTTGCTCTAACTTTAATTTTTCAACGTCTACTATCCCTTTATGTTCCATGTTGTCCTAGTCTTTCCTATCGTCCTTCTCCCCCTCTCTATTTTGATCTGTTCCCGGTGGTGTTCTGATCATTTTTGGTGATTTTAAGATGGATTTTATTTCTTTTCTTTTCTTCGCTAATTCCTCTTTCTGCCCTATCCCTCTTCCTATTTATAAATGGATCGATTAGGCCAAAACTATCGACCCTCAATCTCCCCCTACTGTTTCCTCATATTGACTCCTTTTCTTGTCACTTTTCTGCTTGCAGAATACTTCCTCGTCTGAAACCATCAAAAACGTAACCTGCTTACTGCGTAGCGACTGTCATTTCAGCGCTACCTCACCCTGCTGCCGTAATTTCTTCACTCAATTAGCACCACTCAATTACCACTACCTAACATTGTCATGTCAGAAACGGAAGTCTAATGGATTTGTTTATTACATTTTTTTAATATATAATTTATACACTTCAATGACGGCGCGTGATACGTTACAGATTCATATTACTTCTTGACAATATATAGTTCCCAATTTTTATTTATTCATGATGGATTTATGAATTCGCAACTTGAATTATTTGTCTATTGCAATATTCTACAATCGAGAATGATAATTTGTTTTCGTTAATTTTAAAAGATTGCAATTAAAAGTAAAAAAAATATTCTTCCTGCCAAAATTGGAAAATTACAAGCTTTTTAAAAAGTGAAAAAAAAAACACATTACAATGAAAATAATTGTCATACTATAATTTTCTTATACTTCAACTATGTAACCATTAACGAAAATAAATTATTATCAATTGTAGAATATTGTGATAAACAAATAAACCAAGTTGTGAATTCATAAATCCATCATGAACAAATAAAAATTGTTGCCTATACATTCTCAAGAAGTAATGTGAATCTGTAAAGTATCACGCGACTCTAATTTTTCCTGCATATTTGAAAATCTCGAACAAAAATTTTAATATAAAAAAAAGAACGAAAAAAATGTTCTGTGTTCAAAATTAATAAATTTTTTCATGAAAATGCACTATATTGTTATGAAAAAACAACAAAAAGAGGTATGTTATACTATTTTGCAAAGTTTGTGGGTGAAGGCGTATTTCCAGTAGAAGAGTAATTTTTGCTATTAAAAACTTCTTTTACAGTGAGCGAGTGAAAACAAATGATTTTTCCCGATTACCAAATTTTGAAAAATAATGTCTAAAGATTTTCGTGTATCACATTAAAATACAAAAATAAGAGTCGATTACTTTCGAACATAGAACGCGAAAAGTCCAGTAGACAATAATACATATGGTTCACCATATATTTTAAGGGTTGATATTTTTCAGTTGTTTTTCATTGACAAATTTTGAGTAAAGAAATAATTACAAGAGTTTCTATTATAAATTTTAAGCTATTCATAATTTAATTTATATAGTTATGTGACACGAAATTTGTTACTAAGGAAATCTTAAATAAATTTTCTCCGATTCTTAAAATGAGCAAGGAAAAGTACAAAAGAACATTGTGTCTTCTTTCAATGCTTTTTTATTCAAGATAATTAGAAATAAAATTACAATTATTAGAAACATTACAGAAACTTTGTTGAAAGTAACTGTTTTTTTATCTTTCGTTTATTTATGTTCACTTCTTATAACAAGGTGTACTCTTGGAAAAAAGTGAATAACATAATAAACTAGCTTTAAAAGAAGCTATTTCACGTGAAAACAGTATAATTATAATTAAGCAAACTATATACAATACGCGACAAAATTTTTTATTTTATACTGATAATTCTGTATAGTTAATTCTATTTTTTCTAATATTTTGTATAAAAGGACATTTCATATATTAAAAAGATTTTTGAAATTTTTTATTATTTGTTCTTGCCATATGTCATTGAAAATATCGAAGTCCCGTAATTTTAGTAAACCAAGTTTAATTTTCTGCATTAAAAATGAATAAATCTTAGTCATTATTATATCATTAGTACAGACTACACTAAACCACTGTTGCTCAATAGGCCTAGGATATGGCTGTCTGCTATTACCATTAAGCATTGAGCCAATCAGAAAGCCTACAACAATCACCCGAGAGCTCCGGCTCTTGCAGTCAGCTACGTTGCATTAGGCTAACATCCAATGCCGAATTATGCGGTTACGTCACCAGTATAGAGCAGTGCCACTCACAATAGGCCTCTCTCGGCTGGAGAATATGGTTCAGTTGTTAGTGGAAATTGCACTGAACTGAGGTTACGACCAGGCAATAGACCCGGACAAACGCAAGAATATCGTTTTAAATGATTGGACCAACTCAGTAGGGACATCCTAACCTGTTGGAAAGGAAGCTCACTGGCGCGAAGAGGATACATACAGATGTTAAATGAACGTTGGGTCAATATGCATATGGAATATGCTCATACAATTTCTCAGTATTTAAGAGATTAGGTATCCTTTTTAGGCAAAGGGGGATATGAAGCTCTTTATCAAGAAAAAGAGCAAAATCCTCCAGCGAACATACCGTTCCAACAACAAGACCACCAAAAAGTCTTTCTGAGGATGGACAAATTAGCTGAAGCTGATACTGCCCTCCCTAGTTTGCTCTCTGAAGATGTTGATCTCTAGAATCTGAATTGTGTAGTTTACGAAAAGGCGATCTCCTTTCTTAGCGAAAATATAAATAATGATACTAAAGCACACCTGAGTAAGACTCGCGAGCTTATTGCACATTCTCGGTTTAAAATTGAAACCGCTGGACGGCATGCATCGAATGTTAAGTGCGTGATTAGCTGCATAACATCAAATAAGAAGTTCACTACAAAAGTTAGGGCACTTGCTCGAAATGTACAAAGAGCGCCTTGAACGGCCATTAAGTGATAAAAACAAATACTTTTGGTGGAAGAAGTTCGCTTCTACGCACCAATATTCAGCTCGTATATTTACTATTTTCTTAAACGGAGAACAACCCATCCCGTATTGGTTAGTTGAAGGACGCATGGTACTGATCCCTAAGACCGGAGATTTTTCAAGTCCAAAGAACTACAGACTCACAGCTTGTTTAAACACCAGCTACAAGCTATTCACTGGTATCCTCAAAGAGATGATATTAATATCTATTGAGCCGGTATGGAGTGCAATAGTTAAACAACGTTGAAGCAAGGGAGGACTGGCTGGTGTCAGAGAGAACCTGTTCATGGACAGGTGTATTGCCCAGGATTCCATCAGGTATTGACGCCATCTGTTCAGGCTTGGATTGACTTCTGTAAGGCATTCGATATCACGAAACATGAGCTACAAACAAAAGACAAGTTACCACAAGCTATGTTACATATAAGAGGGGGGTCTCCTAAGGAGACTATAAGTCTGATACTTTTCGGTATCTCCCTCTTGCCTTTAACTTTTGTGCTTCAAGGAAAACATTGTGAAAATATGTGGCCCGCCGAACAGAAGAGAATTTGTGAGCAACCACCTTTCGTACATGGACGATCTTAAACTCTCTGCTTCTTTAAAAGAAAACCTTGAAATCCTTGTGACGGCAGTAAATAGGAACTCTGAAATCATTGTCATGATCTTTGAACTGGACAAGTGTGCTGCGTCCACCTACACAAAGAAAGTCTAGAACATGCATCATTGCGTGAAGATCAGGATCTTCAACTCATAGGTGAAAATATCATTCTACGCCTAGGTAATGGATAAAGATATGCATATCTTGAAATACTACAAGCGGAAACCCAAGCTGTGCGTGTGTTAAAAACGGCCCTTGAAAAAGGTATCGCAAAATTCTCAAAAAAATTTGGGCTTCCGAATTATTTGGGAAGAATAAGATCCAGGATGCCAATATTTTAACCGTTCCTATACCGCTTTACACGTTTGGTACAATAAAATGAAACGTCGATGAGTTGAAGCAACTTGGCCGAAGCACGCGCAAGATGATGACAATCCATCGAAGTCGTCATCCTAGTTCTTCCGTTCTTTGTGTATATCTCCCTCGAGAAAAGTGCATCTTGTGCTTCTCATAATCGGTTGCCTTGGAGGTATGAAAGCTTTATTTCTTAGCCAGCTCAACAAAATCCCGGCTTGTCAGCATCAAGATACAAAGGTATAAAGTTTGGTAACTCTAAAAAAGTATCCAAATGTGAGCCCTTCACCTCCAACTGTGCCGTCTGCCGCGTAACCCTACTGAAAATTCCTATATAGGTTGCTATATAGGATTCTACATAGGAACGTATATGTTCACCTATAGGTCTCACCTATAGGAAATGACATAGGATCCTATACAGATGCGCAGTAGTATTTTATGGCACGTACGGCTGCGCAGAAAATGTTTTGGTCATCAAGGACCATCTGGAGGGCCCTATACAGGCACCTATATAGGATCCTATATCCTTTCATATAGGTGGCACCTATAGGTCAAACATATAGGATCCCACGTAGGTTCCTATGGGAACATATTTAGGAATTTTCAGTAGGGAATGTCATCCACGGCTAGAGACCGCACTCGAAAGAACAGTGTTTTACGAAGTATCCTGCGTGAACTTCTCGTTCTTTCTTACGTTCTAGGATAGAAGGAGCAGGAGTGGATGACGTACACGTTCCATGTGCGTCAGAATTGGTTTGCGCTTTAAGGAACTTTCGTAGCTTCTGGAGCCTACAACTCGTCTTTTATGTAAAAAATATTATGCTAGACTTATTCGTTTTTAATGTACAACATTAAGCTTGGTCAAATAAAATTATTATCATCCAGTTTTCACCTGAAATATCCTCTTTTGAAGCTAGTTTATTATGTGACTCACTTTTTTACAAGAGTACAGTTAAGTTCACTTATGTCATACTGTGATAAAGTTACAGGGTGCTTCTTATCTAGACTGATAGGAACATGCCTTAGTCTTCCTCCTAATCGTAAGAAAACAGTAGAATTCAAAAACGAATTCAAATTTGTACTCACGATTATCTTTATTCATAAGTCCTTTTGGTCGATCAGGTGTTTAATTTAGTTTAATTTGACGTAATTATTGGCAATTCGGGCCGTCTAAAACATCTGAAGCTACAGCTTCCTCGCTTAAAAACCAATTTCCCATCCTATTTCACGCTATGATATAAATTCAAGTTTGCGTAAGATTTTCATCAATATAATAATCGATAATTTTTTTGTACTTCTATGTAAGCTTTCTTACTGTTTTACTTTTAACTCCTAGTGATCTCTAAGGATTTAGATTCTTTGTACTGACTCCTTCTTTCAGACACCAATTTTTATCTTTATTCAATTTGTTTAATCTTATTTCTTATATTTATTAACAAAAAGAAAGATTGCTGCTGTGAGCAAAGATGGGTTAACGACCTTCATTTCACATGAAGTGTGATCCTATTGCCTACTTACAGGTGTGAATATTACCGCAGCCTCTGTATTAATTAATCTGCTTCAGTGAGGGGTTGTACGCGCGTGCCTGCAAATGATTTGAGGCTTGGGTTGAGAGTCGCTCGGACCGCAGATAGCCTCTTTTATTAATACGGAGAATTTGGCACTAAGCAGGCGCTAAGAAGATGTTAACTCAAGTCAGCCCCTCTCTTCCTTTGTAAGTTGTAGCGTCCTGTCCTTGTTTTCTTTCTGCTTCATAGCTTCACTCACCTTGCTCTGCAGGGTGATGTACTCTGAAGCGTGAATCTGCATCTCTTGCATGATTTCATCAGCTATTTTACTCTCCTTCTCAGTATTATTCGCAGGTTTCTCTTCAATTACCTCCTTTGATGTTGATGGCTGAGGAAATTTCACAACGTTCTCTTTTCTTGCAGCGTTCAGGGTCTCCTCTGATTGTGTTTGACACGATGGATGATGTGTGATGTGACCTGTGATGTTGTTATTTTTATTTTTCTTCCTATTATTTCTCCTGGACGTAGAGGGTCCCGGGGATGCTCTCCTAAGTCTTTCCTCGTTCGTCATTGTTGGCCGGATGTGCTTCATTCCAGGAGAGACATCTTCTCCAGCGTATATCCTTCTAGTATTCTTCGGGATTGTAGGCGCTGTTATCACCGAATTTGACATATGAGGCTTCCTCCATACGTTCGGGTAGTCCTCGGCGATTTGTTATCCGATCTTCTGTTTGTAGTCTTTTTGATCATATTCGACTAAGTATTCCTTTCCTTGGTCCAAATTGAATGGGACTCCTACACAGGGGTAGGAGTCAAAACATTCGAATGAAACGCTTGCGCCTGGCATCTTAGGCTTTCGGCTCGTTACTGACCTACCCGAAATTTTCACGTCCGCTAGGATCCATTGACTATCTAAGACGTATTTTCTTCATCCCCACTTTCTATTTTTCTCGGTATTTCCTCAGGTCATTAACGTGGTACACCCCTCTCTCTCGGTCGTCATCGGTACTACCCAAAATGTAAACGTTGATCGCTATTTGTTTTCTGATTTTGTACGGACCTTCGTACAAAGCGAGAAATTTCGCCATTGCACCTGCCTGTGCGTTTAAAACGTTGCACGTAACTCCTTTACCGTTGTAAAATATATCTATTCTGTCCCATTTTCAGATCGCTTCCCTTTTTATTAAATATAGAAGCAGCTCCGTTTCAACAGCATGTTCGTTACTAAATTTTGAATAAAAATGTATTAACCCTAAGAAGCCTCGAAACTGTTTCACGTTACGTGGTGCTGGAAAATTATGTATGTTGTTAATTTTATCCGGATCTGGTTTAATACTCTCTTTCGTGAGTATGAAACCTAGAAACTTGGTCTCTTTCTTGAACAAATGAGATTTACATAAATTTACAGTAAGTTTATAGGCCTCCAAGCGATCTAAGATCTCATGTAAATGCTCTAAGTGAGTCTCGTTGTCTTCCAGTGTGATAAGAGTGTTATCGACAAACGATATTATTTGATCGCCGAGATTCTGTAACGCTAAGTCTAGTCCTCTAACGTTTGCGGCTGTGCTGGTTTTTAGTCCAAATTGTAAGACACGGAAGTCATAACTGCTTCCGCGATATTGGAAAGCCTTGTATTGACGTAAATTCGGATGCAGAGGCACCTGCTTACAACTGCTTGTCATATCTAAATTAGGCATGACATTCGTGCCTTTACACTTGTGGAAGAGAACTTTCGCTGGCTCTGGACTCTCCCAGTCCTCGATTAGTATTTCATTTAATTTCAGTGCGTCAAGGCATAAGCGCACCGTCCTATCTTTTTCTATTACAGGTACTAGAGGGTTAATGTAGGGGCTATTTGATCTCTTGTTGATTCCTAATTTCGTCATACGCTGAATTTCTTCCTCGACTTTTTCTCTGTGTGCCGTTGGAATCTGATAGCTTCTTCCGAGGAAGGGTTGTCCTTCTCGCGCCTTTATTTCGTGTTGATATTGCAGTAAGTGTCCAGGCTCACGTCAAAGGACTCGTCTGTTCCTCCATAAGATTTCACCGAGTCTGCTTTCTTTGTCTTTTGTCAGGCCTTGACGCTCTTCAATTTTTTTCTTTATTTCGTCCTGAGTCAAGTTCAATGGGAGTTCCTTTCTTACATGATCCTCCTCTTCTCATTGTTTTGCACCAATTAACTTCATTTCAGATGATGATTCTAACGAAATAAGGTTGCGATTTTCATCTTGAGTGCTTCTATATTCATATTCTATTTCATAAAAGAAGATTTCATCTTCTATTTTCATCTTGTAAAATTCGAATATTGGTTTGGCCATCCAGATATGGAAAAGTAAAAAGCCTCGTATCAAGATCGATTTTTGCCTTATATTCGTCCAATACGTCGGTTCCAATAATGCACGTTCTTGAGTGGTGTGGCAATACCGGAAACGTTAATTGGACCATGATTTTAGATAGCTGGCCGTCGGCGTAGATTTGCCGCTTGAGGCGCACTGCCTTGCCCCCCAAGGGACCGGCCACGGCGATACCTGCTAGCGGTAGACAAGGGTAGCGACTAAAAATCTCCTTGTTTGCATTCAGAAATTCTTCCGAAATGTAGTAATTTCTGCACCTATGTCTATCAGTGCCTTTGTTATTATGCCGGCTATCTGAATGTTCGCCGTGTAACACCTGGATCTCTTCCTTTTTTTCCATACCTGTTGATTCCTCCATCAATTCTTCGCGGGTATTCGTTAGTATATGTGTGGCGTATGTTATTTACTGTGCCACGTTAACTTTCGTCTGATTGGCGCCTATTTTCATTTTCATGGCTGCCGTTTGTGTTTCCAATTCGATCGAAAACCTCCACGAGTTCAATCAATTGTTGACTGCTGTTGATACCCCGTCCTACGATGGCATATTTGATTTCATCATTGTGGTGCCTCGCGAGCTTTTTTATCGCCTCGCGAGCTTTTTTATCACCTCGCTTTACTCCGGTGGTGGTATCAGTTCGTTCACTTGCTCAAATAATATTGTGGCGTATTCTGCCCTCGATTTGTCCCTATTTTGTTGGTAGTGTCCAAACTCCAGTTTCTTTTTTACCTTATGCTGAGTATGCTCATTCAAGTATCTTTGTTGGAATTTTGCCGTAAAACTTGCTAGATTGGTGACTTCATTTTTTTTATCATGAGCCACCAGTCATTGCGTGAGCCCGACAAGGACTTTTGGATCAAGTATTCGGCGTCGCACGCTCGTGGGAATACCACTTCCCAATATTGTTTTAATTGGCGAAGGTAACGCATAGGACTACCGTCACCGTTGTAGTCCGGCAACACGTACTTTATATTGGGTTTCGGTGTTTGGGTCAAGTCATAGGTTCTCGTGTTGAGGTTATCCGTCATTCGCTCGGCCACACTAGTCTGGACTAATGAACGACTCATGCGGTTTTCTAATGTCGCTACTTTCTTCTATAGCTCCTTCTCCTTTTCAGCTGCATGAAGTTCTCGGATTTTTCGGTCTTCTTCGAGTCTTCTCTGCGTGAGTTGTTCCAACTCTTCTAATTTTTCGTTAAATAGGACGTATATTTGTTCAGAGTTGGTATTCATCGCATCAGAAGGTGTGCTGCGAGCGTCCTCCATATTGTCAGGTGATGGACTGCGTATCGTTGAATTCAAATACTCGATTTCGCTTATGTTGCTGATTTTGGAGTTTTTGGCGGTCCGCCATGAGCGAAGGTTTGCTTTACTTATTCTATTTTATTTGCGTTTGTACTAGTGTCTTTCCAGTAAAAGAAATTAATTTTTGTCTTTGAATTCACTCATTGAGTTTCTGATATAAAAAAGGAATAAATAGTAAGGAGAAATATTCGATCATCGATGGTCTGTTTGATAACACGTCCTCACTATTCACTTTTGAAACTATCTTGTTATCGTAAAATGCCTACTAAACTCGAAATCTAAAGTTTCACTTCTCAACATTATTTTTTCTTTAATCGCCCTAATCGCGGTATTTTTCCGTAAAACGAAAAGATTGATTCACATTCAAAGTCTATTTGCTCATAAGTCATTTATAATACTATAATTTTCGCGAAAAATTATGTTTGTTCCGGTCACTACCGCGAATCGTCTATTACACTCGTAGATTACCGTATATTGTTCGTATGATACTGCACTTTCTTCACTAACGCGAAGTCTTTCATTTTCCTTTTAATTCGGGTTCCTGTTCATCATTCGGGCGAATTTTTGTTGATTTAATATTTTATTACTCTCGACTAACCATTTATTTAACCTAGCCATGCTTTTTCCTTCTAAACTCATATCATTTAACATTTTATCTAGCTCAGTCATTCCCGAGGGCACATTCTTCTGACTGGTTGGTGGTGGAAAAAATACACGCTTACAATTCTTATCAACACGAAAAAAGGCATCGATACGATCTTGTTTGTTCTTATCCATTTTAGCACGATTGCAAAAGTACAGATTTTGCAGCTAAGAACCTTATCCTTTTTTCAACTCTCAGTGCCCCACGTTGGGCCCCAATCGTAACCCAAAACTTTTGTGCTAGGTTAACTATAGGGATGCGATCAATAAATTGTCATCAAAAAGTTCTAATTATGTCTTCAAACATAAAAAGGAGATCTCTGGAGAGAAGAATAAGCTTCTTATTTTGAATTTGAGACCATTATTTTTATTCCAAAGCCTGAGCCAGCCTATCTTTACATTAGGTTTTTTATGCCCTGTGCTAAATATATTTTCTAATTCTCATTATCTTTATTCATAATTCCTTTTGGTCGATCAATACTTTAATTTAGTTCAATTTGCCGTAATTATTGGCAACTCGGGCCGTCTAGAACATCTGAATCAGTGATAAAAAATAACACTGAGTTCGCATTTAGCAAAGCTGATTCGAAATCTTTCTAACTGTCAAATGCTGTTTCTCGCATCTCGATGAAAAATTTGTTTTTGTTCTAAGAGCAAAAAATTTGGAGAAAATCACTATTGACGAAGTCTATATTTTGAAAGTCAACTTTCAGCTGTTCCTGATGTCGATGGAATTGTGTACTTACCTGTAAATTGAGTTCGCATATTTTGGACCTTAATGAGCTATTATAAAGTCTCGTGAGGGAATAGTAGTACAGAAAAAAAGAATGACGGGTGTCCATTGCCAGGCCGCTCCCAACGGTGAAGACTTGAGAAGGGGTGTGCTTCTGCACGGTTCTCTGCAAAGAATAGGTCAGACTTCAGAGTCTTGGTCCAAGACTAGACCTTGCCATATGGTTGTAATTTCATTTTCAGGGAACCGTACCGAAGTAAACCCCTTTTTTCTAGTTTTCACCGTTGGGAACGGCCTGACAATGGGTACCCGTCACCCTTTTTTTCTGTACTACTATTCCCTCACGAGCCTTTAGCATAGCTCATTAAGATCCAAGTTATGCATATTCAATTTACAGTTAACTATGCAATTTTATCAATTTTTCATTGGTCCGAGTTTTATCAGTATACGAAACTCTTTCTCCAGATTTGTTTTTCTTACAACAAAAACAACAAATTTTTCATCGAGATACGAGAAAATCATTTAACAGGTAGAAAGATTTCGAATTAGCTTTGCTAAATGCGAAATCATTGGGATTTTTTGTCATTGAGATAGAACTACTTTTTCCCAAGAGTCAGGACTTTCTGTCTCGATATTAGTATCGTCATCTGTTGGAGTTTCAGTTTAGTTGTATAATTACAGGGCCTATGACCAGGCGTAAAAAAGTTATAAACATCCGAGGTGACAAGTAGCTACTTCTCTACGTCCTTTCACCGAAAATGCTTTAAGTTGACCACATTTAAACCTTGGATGAATTTGGAAAAGAAAGATCCATTATTAATCCCGATTGTTTCGAATTTTTATACTTTTCTTGTGAACTCCTCTTAGTACAAGCCTTAGAAGCTTGTATAGGTATCACAACGCAAAAGCGTTTTTATAAAAATGAATCGAGTTCCCTGTAAGTTGGATAATCAAATTCGGAACCAATTTGCGTCTTCCATTCATTGAGCGATGGAATATACAGGGTTCGTTATAAAAGTAATGCGCATAAATATTTTTTGACGCGACTATACCACGCAGAGACCTCAGCCAGGCGGCAAAATGTGGAGGGGGGTCTTACCGACACAGTGTGCTTGGCGGCAGTTGGCTCTGAGCTCTGGGAGCGAGTGGAAGTGACTTCGCTCAAAAGGTGTTTTCGAAACGTGTAACACGGCGTCATGGAAGGTTCGATCGAGCAGCAATACGCGATCAAGTTTTGTGTGCGCTTGGGCAAGAATGCAACCGAAACCTACGGTTTGCTTCGAGAAGCCTTCAAGGATGACTGTATATCAAGATCGCAGTCAGGACGCTGGCATAAGGCATTTTTAGAGGGTCGAATCGAGGTCGCCGACGAACAACGCTCCGGACGACTAACAACCGCGCGAACCGACGCTAACGTGGAGCGTGTGCAGAAACTTTTGGACACCGATCGTCGATTAGGTATTAGATAGATCGCAGACACCCTAGGCATTAGTACATTTGCAGTGCACGGGATAATAACGCAAGATTTGGAGATGAGAAAGGTGTGCGCAAAGCTGGTACCAAAAGTGCTCACTCAAGAACAAAAGCACCTCCGAGTTTTGCGCTGTCAAAAATTGTTGGAATTTATAGAAAGTGATCCTGACTTTATAAACACTGTCTTAACTGGCGACGAAAGTTGGATGTTTGAATACGATCCCAAAACAAAGCGTCAAAGCATTGAGTAGCACCACCAAACTTCACCCCGACAGAAGAAAGCGTGGATGAGCAAGAGCCGCATCAAAGCAATGCTCGTCGTGTTCTTTGACGTCAGAGGTGTGGTGCATTTCGAGTTCACACCTGAGGGGACGACCGTTACCGCCAAAGTTTACCTGGAAGTGCTTAAGAGGCTCAAGCGGCGCGTCGCGCGCGTCAGAACAGACATCAAAGACAACTTGAAGCTGCACCACGACAATGCGCCGAGTCACACTGCCTTCCTTGTGACGGATTACCTCGCTCGCTGCCAAACCCCCCTCGTTCCCCAGCCCCCCATTCAGCCCGGACCTGGCTCCGTGTGACTTTTTCTTATTCGCCCGCTTGAAGCAAGACCTTAAGGGCCACCGTTGGGGGACTTTGGACAACGTCAAAGCCCATGTTACACCCTGATACACCTAAAAACGATAAAAGTCCTATAAAATGTGGGAAAAAATGATTTTTTTAGCAGAAATATTCAAGTTTATGTGTTTAACCCTTAAAGCGCCATCCTATCTAATAATTTCACGAAGCACCACAGGATTTTCTCTTAACTATCCTTTCAGTGCGGAGATAAGGTTATACTGATGAAAAATTTTTTGTGCGCGTTAGAAAAAAGATATTCTTAGAAAAACGTGAAAAATTAATTTTTTCACAAAAAAAGATCATGACGCAGTCAATTTTCAATATTTTTACCTGGAAATTCAACCTGTAACTCTCGAAATATAGCTCTTCAAGGTAAAAAAAATTTTATTGTGCCGCTCCGAAAAAATGTATCTATTTGGGAGTCTGAAGTGGGCCATTTCATGAAAAGTGGAAGAAACGATTTTTAATTATTTTTTCATTATATTATATTGTTAAATTATATCTAATTTTATTTATGCGATTGAATATAAATATAATTGGCAGTAAATATATATGTGAATTTCCTGTAATATATTAAATCATAGAATTGGGATATCTTGGGAACATCCTTGGCATATAAAATTGGGACATTAATAGGATATCCTGAGGATATTCTAAGATATCATTGGGACATTCCAGGGATATCGAGATTTCCGCCCTGTACGATATTATTTGCGATATCCCTAGGATCTCCTGGGATGTTCCCAGGATATCCTGGGAGATAAATGGGATCTCCCGCCGACATCTCATGCTGTGAGGGGTTAATTACATTATTTGAATTTTGGTGTTAACTTTATAGTGAACGTCATATAAATTCAATTTTTTAGTATTGTTCTATATATGAGCTGGAATTAGAGATTCTCTTTTACATCTAATGAGAAAGATGCGTTGTTCTCTCTGGTGGATTAATCAACAGTAAGTGTTGATCCAATCTTTGATGTCACGACGTGTATTTTGTACCGTATCTGATACGCATGCAATCCCAGTATCCCATTATGCCAGAACGTTATGGGCCAATTTTTCGTAAAAAAAGTCAACTGCTTGCTTATCAAAAAGAAGTCAATACTTTTCAGATCAATTCAGATCCACACCTTATCTCTAAGATCGCTCGCTTTTATAGCCTTGCCTCCTCGCCTCGCACGCATGTCCCTACTTTTTCGCGTTGCCTCACATTGCTGAACTCTGCCTCTGCAGTTAATACCTAATACTTATCTACTATTTACAATATTTAAATTTTTCTTATGTATACTTTCTCTACTATTTACAATCTTTCCTTCTCTACTCCCCTTCTTCCTTCATTTTCTTCTTCTCCAGCTAAGCCCTGAAATGAATCTTTGAAAAACTCCATCCATTACTCAGTTCCTATCTACTCGCTTATATCCAGCCTACGTTTCCTAAACCTATTTATTATCTTCCACACGTTCCCTTCTGTCTTAACACTTCTGAACTTCTCTTTCATATCTTTTTCCTTTTCAGCTTTTTCTTCTTACACATCAACCTATACTCCTTGCTCATTTCTACGCACTCCTCCCTTTACACAGTTCCTTCTTTCTACTTCTTGTACTTCCTTTTTACCTTCATATTTATTTTTTTACATCCCCTATCCAACCATGGCTTCACCGTTCCTTCCTCCTTCTTTCTAAATACCTTCTTTTGCACACACCCTTTTACTTTCTCTTTGAGATCCTCCCATATTTCTTCCACCTATTCAATTTCAAATGTTAACCTTCATAACTGCTCATGATACTTCTTTAGCACCTCCGTCGTCCCTATTGTATACAGTGACAAACTTGCACATCGTCCCTCCTATCTTCACTGCCCTCCTTTGCACCAAAGGAGTATAAATTCCTGGATATACCTCCATAAATCCTCATCTTTTTCTTCGTCTCTGCTACGTTCCAGTACAGCACCTGCGCTACTGCACCTCCATGCTTTATTACCACCTCCCTACTTCCTACGAAACATGCCCCCCGGCACTACTTTTAACAACTCTTTCTCCTCAGTCCACACACAAACTTTCTCATCTATTTTTATTTTCCTATACCCTACTTTGAGGAAGTTTGCGTAAACTAGTGATCTTAAAATTGATACACAAATTATGAATTTTGTTAAAATTATCATGAAGTTTCTAATTTAAAAAGTTGACATAGAAAAACGAATTTTTCTCTCGACAAATGCCTGAATAATTCATTTGTTTATTAAATTTGTTCAAAAAATCATAAAATTATCAACTAATTATGAATATCGCTGAAATTGTCATGAACTTCCCAAGTGGAAGAACAGGCATTAAAAAAACGAATTTTTCTGCTGATAAATTCCTGAATGATGCATTTGTTTATTAAATTTGATTACAAAATCACTTCAGTAATGAAAAAATTATGAATTTTTCTAAAATTATCAGTAAGTTCAGACTCAACAAATATTTTAAAAACCATATCACCATTTTTTCTTTTGTTTTGTGGTCCAAATCGGTCAAAATTTGTGGGCTGTGCGTTATTTTGAACCAACCAAAAAAGTATGTTTTTGCCCTTTGCGGCCAGCATCCGCATTGAGTGGTCTACATAATGACGCGGCACGACCTCCCATACAATAATGTCCAATACTCAATCATCCGCAGCTAATTTTTTCACAATTTTTCAGATAAGCGTATTACAGATAATATGCATGGAATGTTCGTAGTTACTGACACGTACTTTATCTCCTGTTTAAAATGTTAACGCAGTATGAAAATACGTCAAGTTAGCACAGAAACGTGACGTGAATATGGTGCATTGAGCTCCCTCTATCATCTTTTCCGACTACTGTACCACGTTAAGGAGAGATTGACCAAATTTTTGCCTTTTGTCGTGCTGGGAATTCGATTAGCCTGGCGAAAGTACATACTTGGAAGCGACTTCCTGGAGAATTTCTCGCTTGCTGGAAATCAACCGAGAACAAAGAAACATCTTCAGATTTTGTTAAAGACCTTCGACAACATTTCCAGCAATTATGTCCTGTAAGTGGAAAACGGCGTGAGAACAAAACGCCTTTAGTTTTAACGAATCTAGCCACAAGTAAATCTGCTTGGCTTGGATTTGAAACTTACAGAAGAGCTTTGCATCAACCCTATCAAGGAATTTACCAAATCAACAAAAGAGGAGACAAGGCATTCGATTTTCGCATAAATGGTTGAGATTTCACGGTCTCTATCGACCGTTTTAAAGCAACCTGCACTTTAGCAGGCCAGGACCAGCCAGGATAATGCATTGCGTAAATTTTGCCGCAAATTGTACTTTTTCGTTTTGTGAAAATGTTATTTTATTTACAAAAACAAAATGAAATCCTACCTTCGGTACTATATCTTCCGGTCACTAAAATTCAAGAACTAATTCTCTAAAGTTAGGTTGGGCGCCAGGCTTTCCACAGCGACTTAAAACATTCAAAAAATCCCAAATAACATTAGTCTACAGCAAAATCTCAAAAGCAATAAAATTCTACAACATAACTCAATAACCGCAAAATTTGGCAACAAATCCCAATATCACACTTTAATCCCCGTTAGATATAGTATACCGGAACAAAATATACTAGCTCAGCCCCGAGAATTCAGTTAATGGTAGAGGGGGTGGTCGACGGCAAAAATGAAAGAAATCCCTAAATCCAAATAAAATTAATAAAATCTCAATAATACAAATAACACGTGGTTTATTAACCTTGGATTTACATTAGTATTCCTGGTGATACATTCGCTTGTTTGTCTAGGTGACAATCCTATTAAACTTTATAATAAAGTAATGAAAACAATATTTAGCTCTCAAAACAAAAGAATAACTCTACATATAATCATCTACATAACCTAAACTAACCAATCTACAATAGATTAGGCTCATTACCGTTGGTATTACTCCACGATTTTATAATAAAGTTCACGCAACCGAACTACAAAAAAAACTAATATAAACTCTCAGCATACATTTCTGGAGGTTAATTCTAAGTCTAAGTAAAGGGTAGCAAGGGGGTAAGCGGAACTCTGGGGAGGGGGATTCATACTGTATAGGGGTTGTCATGTTCAGAAAAGTGACCCTCATAGCTAATAAATTAAACAAAATCGAAAATAAGTGATGTTCGTAGTCAATAATTCATCAAAATCGAAAATAAGGGATGGTCACAGTCAATAAATTCATCAAAATAGAGAATAGGAGATGGTCACAGTTAATAGATTCATCAAAATCGAAAATAGGGGACGGTCATAGTCAATAGATTAATCAAAATCGAAAATAGGGGATGGTAATAGTCCATAGATTCATCAAAATCGAAAATAGGGGATGGTCACATTTGAAGAGAGGGGGAGTCAGAATTCCGCAGAAAGGGGTGGTCATATCCAAATTCATCAAACAAACAAATTAAAATCAAAATATACAATATTCAAATGAGGTAACCTCAAAACCAGTGCAGCACATCTTAGGAAAAAAAATCATAATAATCAGAGACAATGAACTATGGGATCAATCAAGTGCAGGAATAAAACATGGTGTATAATGCGTAATAGTAACAATAAATCACAAAAACAAAATCGAGAAACATATTTCGATCAGTAATCCATCGACAAGTGTGATCTGCATGATCTAAATAAATCGATGATCTAAAACTTTCTTTAAAATTTCCCGATCTCGGGCTAGAAATCCCGCAAATCCATTACTTTTATCCCTCAATGCAAAAACTTTATACATATTACTGACTCAAACAATAGGCCCAGTCATCGACCCACACCCCGACACGTGCCATCGAATTCTCAAGAGAAATTTCTAAAAGAATGCATAACCCATACCTCAAGAAAAATTAAGGAAATCACAAAATACCTTGTCCAAAGTAAACTTAACAAAACATAATCGCGTCCACTCTAAAGGAAGCTCGCAAAAAAAAACGACTGGATGGCCACGTGCTGAGCCCATTTTGTTTCCGACTGAGTCTAATGTAACATAATGAGTCTTACCGGAGAAACCTTGCAGCGTGCGTGGTGAATCCTTGCGATGATCCTCCCCGGAATCCTAATATCCTCCTTAAATAATCTTCTCAATTTTCTATTTGGAAAGCGGTTAGAATAAATTATTTCGTCCCTGACATCTGTACGCACTACAACTCGGGAATACCAACGGACAATGAGAGCGAGTCTCGGCGTGCTCCCGACTCGTTCCTCTTCTCGCCTTCTCCTTCCTGTCACTCGAGCGCTGATTGGTTGAAGTTGGCGCGACGGCAGACAGTGTGTCCATTTATTCTTCTCGTGTCACAATCTTGACCAACCAAACGTATTATAATCGATGGATAATTATTCTGCTTACTCTCCGTTAAGACCTGTTGGCTACAGCCTGGAGCCCAAATTCATCCTTTCATCAGCAATAGATCTCCTCTGGTACCAGTAGTCCCAATAGTAATAGTCCGGGCCTGGGCTAAAGAGCTCCCACTAATCATGCTGGGGATATAACAATAAAAACTTCTCAAAAGAAGTATTGTAGAGTTCCACGCTAGGTGGAGAAGTCGAATTTGGAATTTTTGAAACAGTCTAGAATATTCTTCAAATCCAGTTGGTATCTCAACAAAAGTCTTCTTGAGGGGTGAGGTACTCGTCAAAACTTTGGTTGGTAGTCCATATTACGGCGGGAAAATTTGAATATTCTGAAGCTCCGCACGTTGCTCATCGTTACACACCTCTAGTTCTCTACGTGTCCTCTACAGTCCCGACTGTCCATGATGTCCTTCGCAGTATCTCGCAGTTGGCAACCATCCACAGATTTCATAATAAAAATAAACAAAACAAAGAGAAATCAGTTCTTAAATATACAATTTTCTTAAAATTTCAGTCGCTAGTCGTGGAGTACCGTGTAGTTCCCGAGGTGTCCTTTAAAGAACCCTCAAATCAGCATAAACAAACCGAAAAATTAAATAAATTTAAGTTTTGTGAGTTGCGAAAATTCTGCAACGTCACAGTATAAAGCTATAAAAAAATTCAAATTTTGATTTTTTTAATCCTTCGTTCAATTACGGTCTATACTCACCTGCTAATGGAAAATATTTGATTTTTTAATCTCAGATAAAGCTATCTTGAATTATTCTGATCACCGGAAGGATACTTTTTTCCAAGGGGTTTTCGAAAATTAGGTTCCAATAACTGAATTAAAAATTTTTTATTCATACAGCAATCTTGAACTTGAAATTGTTTTTTTTTTTAGGTAAATTGATTTGTTATTTATAATTTCTTCGATGATATTGTAGTTTTTTAACTAGTTAAAAATGTTTATAAAATTTTTATTAGGTATAATTTACCTAAGGATGACCATCAGATTGAGATCGAAACGTTGCAAGCTGTAACGTTTTATAATTAAAATGTTGAAAATTTGATCGTCAAACGAAAATAATAGAAGTTACATTCCTATTAAAGTGATAATTTGAATCGATCGAAGAAAGTATTCACTTATTTTGTGTTAACTGTTATTTATTTTTTTACTATTAGATACATACAGGAGATTAGTAAAATCTTGTAAATCACACGTAGCCTTTATCAACTCCAAAGTGGATACAAAATTAGTCTTACTAATTATTATTGTTTTAAAAGTATTTTAGCTTCACGTTTCAGAGAGGACTTCAATCCAGTTTAAAAAAATGTTGTATCTGTCCTTAATATAGACTGACAAACTTCTATTAACTCCAAAAGTACGGGCTTCATTTTTTCATTATTATTTAAAGAGGGTACAATGCGAAAATAGTATATTTCGATAAGAGAGGCCAAATTGACGAGTGTGGCGAATAATATTATTAAATATACATAATTACAGCAGACTTTACGACACTTTTCGTTACAACAATTCTCGTTTCACGATTTCTCCTTTTTTTGCTTGACCTCATTCCTTGCCTTACTTCGCCCACACATTTATGGCCGGCTACGCCTACTACGCCGAACGCGACGTGGCTTTCGCGCGTTGCAGGAAAGAGGTTGCTAATTTGAAAAGCTGCACCCGCTCTCAGTGAAATCGCGGTAAAATTTCAGTCGTTGACCATTTTTTACGACTGTCAGATAGGTGGTTGCAGTCTTGGCACCTTCAAGAACGCTGATGATCTGAAATGTCTTTGCTCACCCCTGATATTGAAGTCAAGCTCGAGTGTTTCAGCAGCCTTTTCTGCTGCTTTGTACAGAAATGCTTCTTTACCCACTTCTTCGTGCTTCCTCGTCATACTAAACGTATTTGCACAAGAAAATATCTGTACAGTATGCTGGAAAAGGCTCACGCAGGAGCCATTTGTGCACACACATAGAGCGCCAATCAATCGCGTGCGATCTGTTGCGCTGCTCCTTTGCGAGCTGGCTGCGTACTTTTCACCTATCGGACCGCCGCTCGAGAAGCAGAAGTTTGCGACGTTGCCAATATCGGTAAGTTTACGAAGAGTGTATAGTGTTTATTATTGTAAAAAAGCATGTATTGAAAGCTATTTTAGAAATTATATTTTTGTTATTTTTCAAATATCTCTTAAAAGCTCCGTAGTTATTTATGTTTATTTTGTGGATAACATAATTCAAATAAATAAATATATATAAATAATATAATAAACAAAATTAGTAACGTCGCAAACTTGTACTTCTCGAGCAGCGCACAGTGGGAAAAAAGCACCTTTTTGGAGAAAAATCGACCGACAGTGCAATTTTCAACAGATTTTGATGTTTTTTTTTAGAAATGACCGTAAGGCTTCCAGTTATAACAAGTAAATGTGTATATTTTAATTCGACTTAACGTAAATTTTGTATTTAACAACAAAGCTACGACTTTTTCTTGTTAAACTTTTCCGTGATACCATTTTTTCTAAGACTTTCGAATTCATTAAAAAAAGGTCATAAACCAATTAAATAAGTGACTAAACATAATTTCCAGTGGGTTAGAGTAACTACAAAAATTGTTAATAATGTTATAAACAAATTAATTCACAAAAGTAATTTTTTCCTGATTCGCAACGATTAGCTAATTTTAACCCATAGCTTTTGTATAAAGTATCAGAGATAATGATGTGCGCTTACAATAAGTTAAGAATAGATAATAATTGCTAATTATTTAAACAATTTTTATAAACAAATGCACATTTGGACCATTTTTTCATGAATATGATTAATTTTTTTGCGGAATCAACTATAAATGTCTTGCCAAAGACACCTTGCTGTAATATTTTTCATAGTGATCGAAAAGTGTTGATTATTTAAACAATGTTCATAAACAAATGCATATTTTGACCATTTTTTCATGTATAGGCTTGATTTTTTTTGTGAAATCAATTCGAAATGTCTTGCAAAAGACTCTTTGCTATTATATTTTTAATAGTGACAAAAACGGATAATTACCAGGTGTATACATATGAAACCGGTATTTTTTCAAGAAAAAAACACATTTATTTCAAGAGAATGATAACAAATATTTTATTCAAAGTATGCGCC
>NC_046665.1:23839656-23879367 GCF_010883055.1 Belonocnema kinseyi | reverse complement strand
AGAGCATGCTCTCCGTAAGCTTCGACAAGCATTCGATGAAATTCTATCGCCGATTTACCCAAATGGAAACAGAAAATTAATGCTCCCCGCAAATCGTTGTTTAAAGGCACGTATTTCGACATTTTCAAGAGCGAAAAAAATAACGATGTCATATGAAACATGAAATGTTTGGTATTGGATATTGTTGACAGATGACAATACGCCAATTAGCACAAATGGTAAGTTCCGACAGTGCCTACAAGTGTGCCTACTGGCCGATAGATGGCAATACCGGTTTCATATGTATACACCTGGTATTTAAACAATTTTTATAAACAATTGCACATTTCGACCATTTTTTTATGCATCGGCTTTATTTTTTTTTTTGCGGAATCAATTTGAAATGTCTTCCGAAAGAATCCTTGCTGTCATATTGTTTATAGCCATTCGTGCTTCAGTGAGTCAAAATTGAGCACACTTATTGGAGATTGTGATACTCTCAGCCATTTTTGACTTATGTGGGCCTGAAAAGGGCCGTTTTCAGGCAGGCATTCGTGCTTCAGTAAGTAAGAATCGAGCTCACTCATTGAAGATTGTGATACTTTCAGCCATTTTTGACTCATGTGGCCCTGAAAAGGGCCGTTTTTAGGTAGGCATTTGTGCTTCAGTAAGTAAGAATCGAGCTTACTTCTTGGAGATTGTCATGCTTTCAGCCATTTCTGACAGAGGTTTCAT
Source organism: Belonocnema kinseyi (assembly GCF_010883055.1). NCBI lineage: Eukaryota > Metazoa > Arthropoda > Insecta > Hymenoptera > Cynipidae > Belonocnema > Belonocnema kinseyi. The sequence goes on along the minus strand of NC_046665.1, from coordinate 23,878,653 downwards.
CTTCCTGGATTCTACTTTTCTATAACTGCTTATCAAAGGGTCCGAATGGAGCGGAAGATGATGAAGAACATCTATGTTCGTCATTTGTCTGTCAGACATTCTGCTGTTATTAGCTCTAACTTTTTTAAAGATCTTATTGATTCCTTCTTGCGACTCTTCTGAATACCAACCAATTGGTAGCTCAAAAGATTGAATTATATCACTTCCGTGAATAAGCAGTTTATGTACTGATGGTGGCATTTTATACCAAAGATAAAGATTGATGCAAAGATCAGCGGTTTCCAAACAGTAAGTCTTCAATTTCGCACATTTAACTATCCTTCCGCACGTTATAACTTGTAATATATCGTAGAATCTGGTGATCAGATCTTGATCCAAACCGGTTATTTTAGCAACCGATTTAGCTCTTCCCAAAAAGGAATGGGCAACATTTCCGGTATTTGTTGTTCCATAACGCTGCTTCACCACATTAACTGTTAAACCCAGTTTGGATCTTAATTGTATCTGAATACGTTCCTTTCTTGATTTTTTCATTTTATTTTCTTCCTTTTTTCTTGCGGAAATTCTTTAAAAATCCATATTGTAGGAAACATGTAACAAATATTCCAGAACACGAATCCAGGCATGCAACGTCGAGAGACCAAATTTATAATGTGCCTCATTGCATGAAATTTTACCTGCATATGGTAAGTTGTTAACATGTTTTGATCCAACTCCACTAATATTGATGCGAGAAGATGCTTTCTGTCTAGTTAGAATATTACATACCTTTCCATTAATCATCGTACACTTCAAGTCAAAGCTGATATCAAAACTCATTCCACTGACACCAATGGAATAGGTACGAACTTTTTCCAGCAGCTTTATGTGATAGTTGTACTCTTTTTTTTACAAGAGAATCAGTTTCTTTAAGGAAATTCAATTTAATTGTCCTACAGAAATTGACAGATGAAGGTGTTTTGTTCGTCCAAATAATATCATCATCTGCTTTTAATTGAAGAGGAACGAAGGAAATTATAAAGAAAGATTTATCCGTGAAAAGGCTTTTGTGATAGCTGATGTTTTCTTCACTCTCAGAATCACTGTTATAAGATTCATCGTTTGCATCCACCTCATCACTCTTCTTTGACCACTTTTGCCGTGTCATCTGATGCGCAGAAGCACCGTCCATACCCCACTTTCCAAAGAACACTAGTTTTTTACCAAAAAGATTAGCGAGATCATCTTTTTCCATTTGCAACAAGTGTTCGCTTAACTGTATGACCCAGTAAGCTTCTGAAATGGACACTTGCTTCTAAATTATATGTCTCTATATGCTCACCGTTTCCTGGATAACAAGCTTTTTTCGCTTCGAAGATCTTTAAATACGTCGGATATGAATCATTGCCAGTTATTTCTTCATTTTACTTTGCAGGCTTTTCGTATTTCCTCTTCGACAGACCTAAATCCACGTACATCGCTAAGATTCTTTGCAATTTATTCTCGTCATCATCTTCCTTACGAAACTGCGTCCCAGATTCGCTATCGGACTCAATTTTGATCAATGAAAGTGCTTTGGATAATTCTTTCTTGCTATAATTTGAAGCAAGTTCTTGGACGCGCCTTTTCTTCGTCTTTTCGGGTCTATCTTCAAATGATAATCGTGGTCTTCCTCTCTTTAGAGCATTAATTAAACTTTTTGCTTGGATAGGTGGGCAAGGAAAAGGTACCTTGAACTCTGCTTCTAAGAATGCAGCATGATTTTGGACAAGCAATGCTTTTTTCCTGCAGACACTTTTCCATTTTCTATTATACAAAGGCATAAAAGAGTCGACCAATTTTTTTCTTATAACCATTAACTGACTTTCATCAAGAGGAGACGTAGCATTAATATTATCCAAAATCAAATCTACTTTATTACATTTTGATTGTGGATTGCTATTGCAAATGATGTCACATTAGTGCTGATTTTTTATTCTGTATTCCATGTTAAAAAATACTTCGAAGGATTTCCTTAATATCTCTGTAGAAACACGCATTTGTTTATAAATTTTGTAAAAATAATTACCAGTTTCTGTCACAATTAAAAATATGTCAGCAAAGAGTCTTTTGCAAGACATTTTGCATTGATTCCGCAAAAAAAAATCAGAGCTATTCATGAAAAAATGGACAAAAAGTGCATTTGTTTATAAAAATTGTTTAAATAATTGGCAATCATTATCTATTCCTAACTTATTGTAAACGCGCATCATTATCTGTGATACTTTATTAGTTACTTATTTAATAGATTTATGACCTTTTTTAATGAATTTGAAAGTCTTAGAAAAAATGGTATCACGGAAATTTTAGCAACAAAAAGTTGTAAAATTGTTGTTCAATAAAAAATTTACGTTAAGTCGAATGAAAATATCCGCAGTTACTTGTTATAACTGGAAGCCTTATGGTCATTAAAAAAAAAACATCAAAATCCATTAAGAATTTCACTGTCGATCGATTTTCGTCCAAAAAAGGTGCTTTTTTCCCACTGTGCAGCGGTCCGATAGGTGAACGGTACGTAGGTAGCTCGAAATGCAGGAGCACGACAGATCGCACGCGATTTGTGGGCGCTCTGTGTGTGTAAACGGACGGCGCGTGCGTTAGCCGTTTGCAGCATACTGCATACGTATGCATTTGCAACTATATCTGATGTATCCAGAAAAATTCTCTGAGCATGTATTCAAGCCATGTTACCTTTTCGCTTAGGGGCCATACGTGTATCATAGCACTTGAGCAGGTAGTCCCTGAGTTGATCCGTCCACTAAAAGTATTGGGATTTTGCCGACCTATCACATGGACTCCGTCTTGATTAGCTCACCCAATTTTAGGGTAGACGGCTTTGTTGTCCGACCCATTTTCGGGAGCCCTGCGCGTTCGATTGCTTTGAACTGCACTTACTATAACTACACTAAAAAAAATCTATTGAATTTTACATCTCTGGTGGATGTAAATAAAAAGAGCTTCGTGTATCGGAGTAAGTTTACGCAAATATTTAAAAATCCACCTAGCGATGAATTTTGCAATTGAAAATGTTTTGCTATTCCAATTCGGCCAATAATTTTACACGCGAAAATGTAAAATTCATCATGTGAAAAAATAACATTTATTAGGGTAACAGGTTTCGAACACTCGAAGCTCAAACTTCGTACAATTTCATGAAGATTGAAGAAACACAAGCTAGACACATTACCACCAGCCTAAAACACACAAGATACTATTGGTATTTTTTTTTAATTCAAATATTCAAATATTCAATCGCAGGAAAGTAATTTCACCGACGCATGGTGTTTTTACACGCTGCAACTGAATTTTCCCTTCTAAATGTAATGTTCGAACGAAGGGATGTGTAATTTTGTTTTTATCGAGTGTATAATATTACACTTCAGTTCGAGGGTCCTTTTATTTACACCACCAAACTACCAAAAAGTTGTACTTGCGACTCAAAACAATCCAACGCGCAGAGTACCAGAAAATGGGTCGGTAAACATTGCCGACAACCCTAGAGTTCGGAGTATTGAAAATAATGTAGAACGTCCACATTGAATAGACGAATCCACTCAAGCCGACTTGCTAGGCTGCTATGATGTCAGCATTATCCCTTTTTACGCAGGATTAATAGCGCGCATGCACCATCTGTGGTGCTAGAAATACTTAGACCTTCATTGCGTTTCGCATCAGTCATGGCGAAATCAACGTGCCTACCTCCTGAAAAATAAATTTTTACGCGGAGCGCATTCCCAGGCTTTGCCTGAGAGTTGCAGACAATAATGAGAAAGCAACATTAATACCAACCGCGAAAAGAAGGTACCTTCTGAGGTATTGCGATTTCAGGACAAGGAGAAATATTAACATGCAGGTTCCTCCTAAGCCCAAAATCTAGCTGAAATGGATGCCTCCGTTCGTCACGATATCTTGGAGGAGTCCGACCTCTGGACCATCAATTGTTCAGTTTATGGTGCTGATCGAAAGACTAAAAGACGCTTGCATCAACCTTAACAACAAGTTTGAATGGGCAAGATGGAACGCGTCCCCTATCCAGTGTTTGGTTGACGACATAACATCTGGTAGACATATCACCCTGTTTCTATACAAAAATTCATCCAACTCCTACAAATTGAAGCCTTTCCGGAGAGATAAGCACAAGATCCCAAAAACATTGGACGTGAAAGAAAAACTTCTGGTGAAAGAAGTTGACTTCTAAGCACCAGCATCTGGCACGCACATTCACTTCATATTTAAAATCGGAAACGTCCATTCCATCTGTCGGTTGGAAAGCTTGAAGGTGCCTATAGTGAGATGCATAGAGAGATTAATGTTCATTTTGAAAACTAGATATACTATCTCATCTGTGACAAGGTACATCATCATCTTCCAGAGGAGCGTCTTTAAAGGTGAGCCCTTTGCTTTTTTGCATCACACTTCTTACTCTATCTCTCGCACTTCGAAAGTCTTATGGGTACTTCTGTGGTACAAATGGCAGAGATCCACGGTTTTTCTGGGGCCAGTGCCATTTTTAGATGACAGTCGCTCCTAGTAGGACTCTGTGGTAGCTGTTTTATCCTTTTTTTAAATGACCACGCTTTTTTGAAACCATATATGCCGGATGTGGTAGTCCATGAAGTGCTTGCAAGGTGTGTCTGGTTGCCTGGGTGGTGTGGTTGTGTGAATCAAAAGCTTAGCGAAATCTTTGTTTTGAGACATAAAACTTGCGTGCGCGAGAACAAAATACATCATTTTAAAATTAAACGCGTATTTTCTTAAATCTTCGCGGAAATTATTACCAAATCATAAAATTAGTTTTTAAATTAAAATTAGAGGATTGTCATAATATAACGGTGACCTATTTTAATCTATAATCCTAAATATCTTCTAAAATACTTTATCTAGAAAGAAATGGTTCGGACAAAGGTTGACCAGGACCGAGGTGGACATTTGACTATACCATCAATTTTGACCTTGAGTTCAATTTTCAAGGCTTAAATAGAGGCGAGACCCTTTTATTAAATGACAACCCATATTTTTGACTGCGGATTTGAAAAGAGCGGAAAGTTTCGCGTCAAAAATAACCTGTGGAAAAATGGTTTTGTCACTTTGGAAAGGTAAAAAATTTAGGTAAAATGTCTAAGAAACGACCAGATGCCCTTTTTCTGAATTGTCTTAGTTTTTCGGGTTAAACAAACGTTCAAGATGCTTCACAAAAGTCGATGAAATGTTAAAGTGTACATCACCTTGACCATCATGACCTTCAGGTCAATTTTCAAGGTCACCAGAAGGTCAAGACGATTTTTCTTAGATTGAACTCTGTTCCCGGATGAACTTTTTTGTAGACTTCAGGCTGTGGATTGATATCACCCCCCCCCCCCCCCCCCCCCCCCCCTAAACACACCCAGATAGAAATAATCATTTCGGATTCGTTGTTTCTGGGTACTGCTAAAAGTAAGAACAAAGTGTCTTGTTCTTTTGTAACTATTCACAGAGAAGTGACATTGTCAAGATTTGCACTTTTTTAAGTGCATAATAACATTCTTTACATCTTATCTAAAATGATTGTTACTGTCTGGGTGTGTTGTGGGGGGGGGGGGTGTTGCGATGACAAACCACAGTCTGAAGTCTACAAGAAAAATTCATCCGGGTTCAGAGTTCCATCCAGCCCTTTGCAATGCTCCCACTACCCTGTTTTCTTACGATCTGAAGGGGAATTGTCGGTCAAACTAATTCAACAGATGGAGCATTATTAATGTAGCTAATACAAAAATTAATAAATTAAAGACCTCAATGACAACAATATTTAAAACATATACATGATCAGAAAAATTAATAAAAAATATGTTACTTGTATCCAATATAAATATAGTAATAATAATTAAAATATGTAAGACTACATCGTAAGTTGCACAGTAAAGAATCGTTGTACCTGCAAAATCTTAAAAATTTTAAGTTTTGAAGAAAATATTTTTTTAAAGTAATAGTAATTGTGATTAAAATGTTTGAGGGAACATTTGGTAAAAAGTCGATGACGAGACTAATAAATAAGAAAATGCATTTAATATTATTTAATATAATGTATATATTTATTTTGAATGAACCGAATATCATATATACATTTATATAGTTCAATCATTTATTTGTGCTAAATCTTGAAACCTTTTTTCTCGCTGCATTCAACCCCTAATAATTTTATTAACAATTTTAACTTTAAAGGAGATTTTGAATTAAATAGTTAATTATATTATTGCAAACCAATTTTCCAAAATGAACAGACTATGAACTATTAAATTCTATAAACAAACGTACCGTATTCATGACGCACAGTGGGAGGAAATTAACTTTTTTCATTCAACTTAACGCTCCAAACTTTTGTCTCGTTTATTTGTGTATTAATCATTCTTCCACTCAAAGTATGGAAAAACTGAAATTTTGTACATAACAATTTTTCACGCTTTAATAACTGACCAGGAAAATTTTATATTGTCTTATATGAATGTTTAGGGACTCATAAAATACAAATAATTTGTTTATTATTCCATTTATTCGTTACAAACAAATTTGATAAACAAATTGACAAATAATTGCATTATCGGTAACAATTTTTTTTGCTAAAAATGCTTCAAATTAATGGAAGAATGCCATTTAATAACAAAAATAATTTAAAAGCTTATCATAACTATTGTTATAAACTATTCTTGTGGCAAAATATTTGAATATGAGATTTTTCAAATTATAATTTTCTTGAATCGTCACATCGACTTCAGGTATTCCTTAAAATAATAAATATTTGATAATATTTGATAAAATATAACAATTTAAATTTTGGTAAACAAATTACATAAACAAATTCACAACTTTGGTCCTTTCGCATAGAAATTTTGTTTACACTGGAAATGTTTTAAGCTGTTGACGAAGGACTGCTAGTTACAAAAATATTTGAGAAGTTAACAATAACAATTGTTATAAATAATTCTCGTGACTAAATATTTAAATGTAAGGTTTTATCAAAATTTTTGTTTTCTTTAATTGCTACTTTTCTAATAAATTTTGGGACTAGCAGTCATTCGTCATCAGTAATATAATTAACTATTTAATTCAAAATCTCTTTTAAATTAAAAATATTTAATAAAATTATTAGGGGTTGAATGCAACGAGAAAAAAGTTTTCAAGATTAAGCAAGAAATCAATTATTGAACTGTATAAATGTATATATAAATGTTCGGTTCAATTTAAATAAATATACACATTATATTAAATAATATTAAATCCACTTTCTCATTTATCAGTCTTATCATTGACTATATTATATTTATTGACTTATTATATTTATATTGGATATAAGTGATATATTTTTTATTAATTTTTCTGATTAAGTATATGTTTTAAATATTTTCGTACTTGAGGTTTTAAATATCATTACATTTTTCATCAGCTACATTAATAATCTTAACCATAAATAATTTTTTTAACTAGAACAAATAATAAAATCAATAATATCAGCAAAATAGATTAAAGAAATATGAAGTTCAAACTGCTTTCAAAATGTATCTCAAAATTAAATTTTATTCATATGAAATTACATATTTTCATTACTTTTTCTTATTATAAATAATTATTAATAGTTACTCTTATTTTTTCATATGTATTTTTTTGTTCATTTGCAAACAGCGTCAAGTTTTTAATTATTTTTGCTTTTTCTTAATGCAATTCAATGAAAAGTCAGACCTACTTTTTGTGGCGCCATCTGTTGGATTCATTTAAGCGACATTTCCCCTCCGGATCGTAAGAAGACTACTACTATATACACATACACGGTCGAGGCAGAGGGCTGGTTCAATCTAAGAAAAATCGTCTTGACCTTCAAGTCACCTTGAAAATTGACCTGAAGGTCATGATGGTCAAGGTGATGTAAAACAAAAACCATTTTTACACAGGTTATTTTTGACGTGAAATTTCTCACTCTTTTCAAATCCTTAGTCAAAAATAGGGGTTCTCATTTAAGAATAGGGTCTTATCTCTATTTGACCTTAAAAATTGACTTCACGGTCAAAATTCATGGTACAGTCAAATGCCCCCTCGGTCCTGGTCAACCTTTGTCTGAACCATTTCTTCATAAATAAAGTATTTCAGAAGATATTTGGGATTATAAATAAAAATGGGTCACCGTATATGGGGCATTCCAAACATTATTTGCCACCATATTTTGTTTTCACGTCAAATATTTATTTGCTTTTTTAACTCTAAAAAATATTCGATACATATTTTTTTATATCAATATGACACACAAAGTTTTCGAGAAAATAAAAAAAAAGCAAATATATTTTTCTCAATTTGGACCTGTTTTTAAAAATGTATTTTAAAGAGTGGTCGAAACTTTTTTCTTGATCTTGTAAAAATCTGGGAGTGGGTAGTCAAATACCTTCGAAGCAATGACATTTTGAAAAGCAGCTCGCGCGCGCCAAGTGTACCGCAGCGCGACTCGCTCGAACTGGGACTCGACTGCCTATGCGATAAGTAGAACACAACCATCCACTTAGAAAATCGTATATTTTTAAGTTGTTTATTTAACATATTCAAAATGTATTGCTATTCAAAAATTAATTGCTTCGAAATTATTTGACTACCCACTCCTAAATTTTTACCAGATCAAGAAAAACGTTTAGTCCACTTAAAAAAACAGGTCCAAATTAAAAAAAAATTCTATTTGTTTATAAATATTTGATTTACATTATTACATAAATAATTAAAGTGAATTTCATTATCTTTTATTCAAAAGTTGAGGAAATGACCCACATTTTATCTTCCGTATTAATATTCATATCTTTGTTTAATATTGCAGTATATAAGCAATTGAAAAAAGGTACGTTCTTATGAACATAAAATTAAAAAAAAAATATTCTCGAAAACTTCGCCTGGCATATTTAAATAAAAAAAATACGTATCGAATATCTTGCAGTGTTGAACAAGACAAAAAGTATTTTACGTAAAAAAAAATGTTGGTGGCAAATAATGTGCGGAATGGCCCATATGAACCTTACAGAAGAGTCAGCTTTAAACTGTTAAAAATCACCAGCCGGCTGAGATGATAGAAAAATAAGTTCGCCCCGTTTGTACAAATTAGTCTTTGCTCAAGGACCTCATGTCTACTCATACTGAGAACATTCGCCCTTACGTGCTTTTCACAGTTGATTGTCAAAGCCTATTTGAGTTTTCAATAATTGAACCAAAATCCATTAAGTCCAATCGCACCGACTTAATTTCGACTTTTGCACAAAACTCTGTTGCCTTGATTTAGATAATCAGTTCTATAAATTTGGACCACGAACTTCCTTTTCCGCAATGGTGCTCGCCATTTGAATTTTTACAAACGGTCTTTCATTGAATCATTTCGCACTTTTTTAAATTTTAGAAACGTTTGTTCACGACTATGAGGATCGAAAAACCATGTTTAAAGATTTAAATTATTTTAAAGAATTTATTCTAAAGTTTAAGTTCTCCGGATCCAGGAAAAGTCAATGCAAATTAATCATTTTTATTTTCTTTTTTAGATCATCGTTCGACACACACAAAAAGTTTAAAGGCAGATCTGTCGCGGTTTTCGATTTATATGTTGCCAGGCGCGTTGATTATTAGCCCACGGTCTACTACGCTTGCACTTGCACATCACGTTTTAGTATAGTGTAGAACAGTTTTCAAGTATACCATTTTTAATTATCTATGTCGATTCATAATTACCTAAAATCATCAAAAAAACTTTTCAGAATTTTTTTCCAGTGCATTTTAAGAAAGTAAAACTTTTATTTATTAGGAAAAAATAAAGTCTTATAATTAGAGCGCATTATAATTCTGAATATAAAACACCAACTTAGTATTGTGCTCGAATTAGTATGATATAACACTCGTGGCAAAATCGCTTGTGCTGCTTATGCAATTAAAATGACTATAAACGCTAAAGATTTAATACCACCACCCTTAGACTGAGAAATCGTAAATACATCAAGACATTTTACTAAAGGTAGAAAAACGGCTATTTTTATCAGGAGGATTCGAGATTTTAAAAGCCTTATAAAACTTCTCGACTTTTTTTACCAGAGTACACCCATCAATTTTGAAAATAATCGTGATCGATTTCGTATGTAAAATTTAGAACCCCCTCAGAATTCTTATAATAGGAATAATCAATGAGGTTATTTTGGATAGTATTAAGAAAGAAATCAAAGAAGGATATAGCACTGATAGGCGTGACCGTCGAAATGATATTCAAAACCATGAAAACCGGAATCATAATGGAAATGATGGAAATTTTGATCAGAGGCGGCATAACCAGGATTTAAAAAAATTGGCGCACTACTCGCAACCGTTGCGATATTAATGGCGCAAATCCTACTACTACTGGATATCGATCTCCTAGCTATTAAATAGGGCCAAATAGTATGAGTGAATGATCTCCGGATCCTTAACAAGAAATTCAAAATAACAGAAATCCATTTTATAATGATCAGTCAAGAAATAGCACCAACTAAAAAAGACTGTCTCTGAATAAATTTGATTCCAGATCTAATTTAGAAGTAACAGAATTTCAAGCAAACATTTCAGGAAGATCCACAGGATGCTCTCAAAGTAACACTGATGTAACAAGTGAAGAGGAAACTTAAGCTTTAAGTTTAAAAATAATAAAGTATCTGAAAAAGAAGGCATGAAACTCCGAGCGACCAGAAGATTATCTCAATATTTAAAAGATAGCTAGTGTCAGTTATAGGAGCTACTAGGACTGTACGAATTAAATCGTAAATATTCGTCGATTGTTGCTTAGATGATTGAAAAGGACCATTTTCTTTATTTTTTGTACCAAAATGGAATAATGGGTGTATTCTAGGTGTAGATTGGTTGAAATCTGTTTTATCAAAAATTGACTTAGAATAAAAATATTTGGAACGAAAAGATGTTAGTGGCTCCGACAAAATAAAATTAGTTGAAGATAAACCGAAAAATATTAGGGTCATTATGGATAAAGATTATATTAGTAAGATTCGTTATATTCGATATATTATATTGTCGGTTAAAAATTTACACAAACCGGCGATTTGTAGATTCTTTAGGAAATAGTAGACATATTAATACAATGTAGTTTGAGCAATTAAAATAATTATCGCTAGGAAACTTATCCTGAACCTATGGAACATGGAAAAGGGTTTAAAGAGAATATTCGAATTTTAATTAAAGTCGGTAAAATGCGCCGTTTGAGTAACATGTATATCAAACATTTACTTGTCCCCAATAAAAAAAAGAAGACATTCGTTTCTGCTTAGACTCTCGTAAACTTTATGATATACTTATTGACGATTAATAATGTTCCGTATCCATGGAAACTATATTTGAATGCTGCAGCGGCACCAAAATTATTTTGATACTTGCCCTTGTTGTGGGTTTCTGGCAGATCCGACTATGTGCCGAATCTCGTAAATATATCGCTTTTCTTTTCAAAGGTAAGTGTTACGAATGCTTTGGAACACCTTTCTGATTGAAAACTATCACGTGTAGCACCACTGCCCTTGTACGCCGACTAGAGTTCGGCCTCAGAGGATTCGTTGAATCGGTCATGCATTTCATAGATGATTTACTTTGTATCTCTAAAGACGTAAATCAGCCCTGGCAGCACTTAGACAACCTTTTTACCGCTTAGGGTAGCAATTCAAACATTTGTCGACAGGAAGTGACTGATATAGAACTTTGTCTCGGATAAGGAATAGGCTTTTCAGAGGGTAAAAGATCTGTTTTTGAACATGTTTTGCTTTACTACCTAGATTGAAAGAGAGACATTTCTAGTTTATTACGCAAATAGGACCATTAAAGGGCCAAGAAATTCTTACGTAAATCAAGGACAGATTTTTTTATATTACTTGAAGAAAAGAACCTCTATAAACCTCCGAAAGGCTCTTCAAAGTTTTGCCAATGAGCACTTAAAAGATCCAATACTGCAGCAGAAATCTCAAGTCTTACACGAAAAAGGTTTATAGAAAATATATAATTCAGGGTGAATTAGTGTACTTTGTTGATGAGCAGCTTTGAATAACGACATCTTTTGGAAACCAAAAATAAATGAATTATCAAATTCATAAACTAGGTGCTCAACAATTTTTTTCTTTTTTTAAACTTTCTTTGACATACTTATTTTGGGGCATTGTGAACGATTTAAAAAAATTGTTTACAGAACTTTTCTCGCAATTTATTCCTCTGTAATTTTGTTTGATGGTCTCAAAAGAAAGCCTTACTTTATTGGTTTAAGAAATTTCCAGTGCGAGATTGAATAAATTAAGAGTTTCCGAAATACAAGGAATCCTATAGACCGTGGGCTAACAACGTAAATGGGAACGTGATACGGATAAGGCCAATTTTCACATGAAATGTTTGTCTGATGATGAGGAACGTAAAAATGGGTGCCTGGCAGGTGTGAGTGGATGCGCTTAGTTGTGGCGACCAGTCAATGGTGCGAGTTTTTGGCAGTTAACTAAAGTGACTCAGATAAGGTTAAAAGTTGGTGTACATGTAGGGGCTGAAATTAGAGATAGCACCTGCGCATTGCCAGGCACTTACCTGGATGCAAAAGTATTGCCAGGCGGCTTCGAAGTCGCTGGACGAATGTCAAGTTTCCCAGACCCAGTGTGGGTCATTGGCGTAGGCATTACAAATTCTTTATGGTGCATTTTTAATGCAGTTCTATAGCATTAAAAATGCAATCGTAATGCTTACGCCAATGACCCACGCTGGGTCTGGGAACCTTGACATTCGTCACGGTAATAAAGATCGAACGTATCTCCGCGATAAAACATAAACTTTAACAATAATAAATAATGGATATTTTAAAGTAAAGCGATTTTGTTGTTTAATTTTTATAATCATATTCACCTTTATTACAACTTTCTACGATAATCAGAAGCTAAGAACGTGACACTGATTATGATTATTTATAGCAGAATAAGTCATTGTTTTAACTAAAAGTGGCTGACGCCAATTCTTTGCACAAGACTTATCTTATTCGTGTACTATTTTTGAGCACACCTTCTTTTAAATTGCTAAAGATACAGCAGGTGATAGAAAAAATGGGAAAAAGATGGGAAAATGCGAATAACTTGGTACATATTAGCATTTTGATCAAATACTTCTTATTCATCTTGGAGTATACTTGTAATAGAGTACCTTTTGTCTTTTAATAATTTTCGAAAAAATCACTTTTTGTTAATAAAAAGGGCTTTTTATTGCCATGGTATTTCTATAATCGATGTTTTCTCCAAATGTATCAATTTTATCAAAAAATGATATACCAATGAAAATATGCATCTCTGGGAGTGGTCCAACTTTTGTTTCAAACTTTTTCCTGTAAAATCAATTTCAAGGAATTTCACCTGAATGTCCGGCGACTTCGAAGCCGTCTGGCAATACTTTTGCATCTAGTTAATTACCTGGCAATGCGCACGTGCTATTTCTAATGTCAGCCCCTACATGTACACCAATTTTAAACCTTATCCGAGTCACTTTAGTTAACTGCCAAAAATTCGCACTTTTGACAAGTCGCCACAGGTAAACGCATCCACTCACACCTGCCAGGCACCCATTTTTACGTTCCTCATCATCAGGCGAACATCTCATGTGAAAATTGGCCTTATCCGTATCACGTTCCCATTTACGTTGTGAGCCCACGGTCTACTACGCTCGCACTTGCACATCACGTTTTAGTATAGTGTAGAACAGTTTTCAAGTATACCATTCTTAATTATTTATGTCGATTCATAATTACCTAAAATCATCAAAAAAACTTTTCAGAATTTTTTTCCAGTGAATTTTAAGAAAGTAAAACTTTTATTTATTAGGAAAAAATAAAGTTTGCTTAAAATAAGTGATACTATACTCTTATAATTCGTCATCTACCAATAACTATCAATTTATTATACAGATAAACTATTAAGCTATCAATAAGTACCCCCTTTTGTTAGCCTACGTTATATGAAGCCATAGTTTCTAGAGTTTATCACGTGGATGCAACAGTGCGATTTGAGACGTTTTACCTCAAGATAATTCGGTATGCTTAAGGATAATGTCCAGAAAAGAAAAGTATATTAGCTCGTATAATATATAGTCTTTTATTTATTCTTTATATGTACACCTGTGTATCTTAAATCAATAAGACTTTCCTAATATATGACTTTTAATGTTATAATTATGTATATTAGTAAATTTTTTAATTAAAGAATTTGAAATGATCTTAATAGAATAGAATATAATAGGTAGAAAATCAAGCAATAGTTTGTGAATTTCTTGTGGCATGCCTTTAAAGTGATTTCGGTTTCTGTTTCAATTTAAAAAATAGATGAAAATATATAAAGAATTCTAATTTTTTTCTAGAATGATGTCAAGAATTCAATGGATCACCACTTTCATGCTTTATACAACAAAATATCAGAATTATCTGCCAGTTTTATACGACCAAACCTTCTGGTTCAATCGTTTCCAAAAAAGGTTTCAAAAGATGAGACTATAGAAAGCAATCCAGTTGCAATTTTAAATCGTCAAAATTTTAAAATACATACATTTACAACTTATACGTTATCATCGAACTTTTATTTATACCGTTTGTCAACCAGAGAACGAATTTTTGTACCTAAAGGATCAAATTCGACTATTATTTCTTCGCCTCCTTCTAAAGACTGGAATGATTTCATACCTTTGGTAGAGGATCCTAGTCTAAAGTCTTCAAGAGATGTGATTTTGGGCAAGAAAATTGAAAAAATACGCGCAAAGGCAGAAAGATATATGGACTTTTGTAATCAGATTGGTGACTTAAATGAGAAAATTTCTGTCACGAACGGTAATGGCGAGATTTTTGGTTTTCTTGATGCAAGTTATAGTGAAGTAATTATTAAAAATAATAATACTAATGACATTTTAGAAAGAGCAGAATTGAGTAACAACGAGAAGAATATTAAGGAATGTGCAACAACAGTTTTCAGTTATATTCCTCTCAAAGTCAAACGAATGCAAGGAAATAGTAGTAGAATAAAATGTACTAAAGCTCCGAAATCTAAGAAGAAATAGTAACACCAATTGATAATGCTTACACTGCAATACGCTAACTGGTACAAAGTATCAGAATTAGAAAGAGTATATCGAATTTTAAAGATAAATTTAAATTTTTGCATAAAAGTGTTTTGACAATTGTTTTGTTGAATTTAAAAAAATTATTGCTTACTTAAAATAAAATAAGGCTTTAGCGAAAACAAAGTGTTTCAGATGGAATTTCGATCCATTACAGTGAAAAAACACATTTCTTCACTATTTATTACTTATAGTATTTATTGCGATTTGTTAGACTTAATAAATAAACCTTGAAATACATTTAAACAAATTTTTATTTGTATGGCCATAATCCGCTCTTCATTCCTGTTATTATTACGCTTTTCTACCTAGACACCTACACTCTAAATAGTTACTACTTGAGAGTTGAAGTTTCATTTTCCTGCTACTACCTTGAGGGTCAGTTTTTATTTCGAGTCACCTAAAAATTCCACGCGGCCTGTTAATCTACGGGCGAACTTTAAGTAAAATTATCAGTTTTTCCCCATTATTCACAGCACTTTTTATGGTGAATCTTTGACCATTTTACTTGTTCTTTTACAGATTCATTCTGAGAGATTCAAAGTACACTCAGTACAAATTTCGCTTCACCGAAATTTAACCAAAGCATGCAATAAGTCCGCAAATATTGAAATTTTCGTAGCATTCTCCTTGTAAAATTGTTACATAATATTACCGAAATATGAAAATTTGACCAAATCCATTTTGAAATCTCGGAGAACAAATAACTCCAAGATTGAATAAATTGGTTCCTAACTTTTTATAAGAAATTGAACTTGAAAAAGAAATGGTATTTTTACGTGTTAAACTCCATAAGAGGAACAACTGCTTTTAGCGAGCTGAAATATAACTACACAAAACAAACAAAAATAAGCACATATGAAACACTAAAATTATACATACACTTTCTAGTTCTACTTTTTGGAACCACTTTGCGAAATGGTCGACCACCATTTCTAATAATCGTACAATTTATCTTTATATAAGAATTTTTTAAATTATTAATTGTGGCATTCAATCGATGTAACATTTTTCTATAAATAAAAGTATAAATACAACACATTATTAGTAGAGAATATATATTTATTATATCTTACAATACAAGAATGCCTTATATAGTAGTCTTATTTTACATTTTGTAAAGTCTACGTTGTCCTACTAAATCCACATTTCGGATTCAAGTTTTTAAATTTCTTGAAAGTTTATCTGATAAAAAAATGTGTGATAAATGTTTATTGTGCATGTCTATAAAAAGAGCCTTTAAAAAAGAGCATATAGCCGGATAAAGTACAGACATCTTAGGATCAGAATGAACCATCTATATTTAAAAACAAGGCAACGGAGCACTTCCGTGGCGTAAGTATAATGACACCAGATTAGGCATAGATTAAAGTATGATTTCTGATAGAAAACCCACAATTAATTTTTTGGAACCATGTTCATAAAAACGCAAATATCTCCGAAACTACGATAAAAAATCTGGCCCCTTTTTATATAGACGTACACAATTTCGTTCTAAAGTAACGATCCTTTAAATTATTAAACATTTCTATTACGATAATCAACTAATCTTATCAACTATGTTTATATGTTTAGTTAATTTCTATTGTTGGATATAGGAAAGGATAACTATGCAAAAGATTTTGCTATTTTGAATATTGCGAACAATTGTTAGTGTAAATTTAATTAAATCTTTGGTGACTGGAACGTGTTGAGTTCATCAATTTTCTAGAATTAAGAGAAATATACTCAGGAAAGATCGCAACGGTCACTGGAAACAAAAACTAAACTACATGGGTAAAGTCGAACTGACGGACGACTTAAACATTCTAGTGAAAAACATAAGGCCAGAGGTACCTCCAGGAATGTGACTCATTGCAAAAGATATCATAGCGAACAACTGCAATATAGCGCAAAGGGCAGTTAAAGGCGTTGATTGTAAATTAAGAGAAAAATAAAGCGTTCCGAATAGTGTGACGAAGTAGGATAGGGTGAAATATCTCCTTTCTGCTGTGAAAAGCGATTTCAGATAATTCATTGGGCCCCACAAAAAGGAAAAACTGTAAAATATAAGAAAGCTTAATTAGCTAATAAACATAAGAAGTGTTAAAGGCTAGGACGTTGTAAATAAATTGAATAGATAACTCAGATTCCTCGAATTGAGCCTACGTAAAAATGTCCAACATAAATTCTATGTAAAAATGATATGGAATGACTGATATATAATTTATCTAGAATCATTTTTCACTATGCATTTATGCATTTTTAGGATCAACTATTTTACAGTACAACTAAAAATTCACAAATTTGTAACTTAATCCTACAACACAGTACGTTATTCACTATTTTTTGGTGACATCTTTTTCCCTGCAAGTGAAAGGAGGACTTTTAAGATGCAGTGATTTTTCATTTTTATCTTTCGAACCGCAACGAAGAATGTAATTGAAATGATCGGTATGCGTCTACAAAAAAAAATTAAGTGGACTATTTAAATATATTATCTGAAATATTCAACTGTTATATTTAGATAAATAAATTAAATTTCATTAAGTTTAATTTCAATATTTAAAATATTCTTAAACTTTGAAGCGCAATTCTATCTTTATAATTTCACGAAGCGCCGTGTGGGGTCATGGGCGACCCTAGTCGGAAAATTGCGTCCTGCAAAGATAGTGTCCGTTATTTTAACAAAATTAGTGAATTCTCTTTAACAATCCTTTCAGTGCGAAGATAAGGTTATATCAATGAAAAAAATTTTGGTGCGCGTTACAAAAAATAAATTCTTACAAAAAACGTAAAAAATTAATGTTTTCACAAAAAAAATCATGACTGAGTCAATTTTAAATATTTTAACCTGAAAATTTAACCTGCAACTCGCGAAAGATATTTATTTGAGAATCTGAAGTAGACCATTTCATTAAAGGGGAAGAAACCACTGAACCAATTTCTGCACATGAATACCCGATGCACTTGAAAAAAATTTGGACACTTTTTTTTGCAATACTAACAGTCCCTTTCATTGGGACACCCAATATTTTACGAAAAGAAAAAAGAAATTCTTTTGAAAAGATCACGAAGCGACATGTGGGGTTGTTGGCGACCCCAAGCGAGACGGCGACTACTTTCAACGAATGTCGAAGCTCAAATAATCTACACATCCACTTGCCAACGGTATATATTGGTATATATTGAGTTTTACGCTGGAGGGTCCCACAGAATTCAAATTTACAAAGGGGGATTTGGTATAATCACACACACAAAAAATGGGGTCGCCCACGACCCCTAGGATGCTTTAAGGGTTAAAATTTCATTTACATCACATGAAATTGTATTCAGGAAATATTCTATAAATAATGTACACGAAAAGGTTCGCAAGCGACTGCCTAACCACACAGGGTCAGATGACGAAAGAAAATTAAAATTGAATAACCAGATATCAG
Source organism: Belonocnema kinseyi (assembly GCF_010883055.1). Taxonomy (NCBI): domain Eukaryota; kingdom Metazoa; phylum Arthropoda; class Insecta; order Hymenoptera; family Cynipidae; genus Belonocnema; species Belonocnema kinseyi. Next base: position 23,860,081 of record NC_046665.1, on the reverse strand, counting down.
TGATATTCAAATATGGCTGTGATGCCGAATATTAATATTACGTTATATCATATATATTTATATTTATATTACGTTATATCATATAATATATTTATATTATATATTCGTCTTCGATTTCTTTGGCGTAAAATAGAAGGGACTATGACAAAACCACCGGACGTATCCTCGGGTTGAGCATAAACGGTCCCTGTACCAAGGGTTTCTGCTAAATAAGGTAACAGTAATTAATAGACAGTCGCTAGTATTAATAGGCAGTCTCAGAGTCTCCTAAACTTTCATTTGTTCAGTTGATTGCCGTTCATGGAAAGAGTTCGAAAGTTCACCTAAGAACTGAGAATCTACCATAAGACATTGAACAAGTCACCATTGCTAACAATTAAGTGGTATATTGTTGACGAAATATTGGTACTATCTGAAGCATGGAGGAGAATATAGAAGGGGAAGAGATGGATTAGGGAGAATCAACAGTTTTTCGATGATCCATCGCGCCTCTTCTGCGATCTCCATTTTACTTTCAGAAATCCATCCAAGCCCAACGAGGTAGAGATTTTTTGGAGAGATGTATACAAGATCCCGAAACACTAGAGTTGAAAGCAGATACTGATAATAACATCAGCTTCAAGGAGTTTTGCGACGACCTCATAACGTTTGAGGTGGAATGCCCATCAATAACTGCCGAAGAGAGAGCTCAGCGTCACTCAGCGGTCTTGAACGAAAAGCATCGTGTTCTATGCTCTTCATAAAGTTGCATAATTATCAAAAAGAATAAATGCCCGAGAATCCGACAGATTAGACAAGTGACTTATGGTGTAGAATCCATTTGGATTTTACACAAATTTCTATTTTGTACAGGCTAATTTTTCGTAACTGGATTCATTTATTAAAGAAACCTCTTTACAGAAGCCAATTCTAAAGTTGTTGGTAAGGTAGATCGCTAGGACAGAGCGTGTAGACTTCCTTCAGTGAGGCCACCTAGCAGAGAGATTTGGTATTAAACTATCGAAGTTTATCGACCTTATATTGTAAAAAGCGGACGTAGAGGTATTGCAACCATGTTTCTGTAAAGTCTCATGCCATATTGCTCATATTGCAGAAAATATGTATGCAATATATATCTGAAGATCTACGCTGCTGGTTCAAGCCAACTTCAGCGTGTTTTAAATATCGTCTAAGAGTATACAAGAGAGATTGGTATGGATTTCCGAGGACCATGAGCCTGTTTATATGTGTGTTATGAGACATGCTGGCACTGGAGAGACCAAGCGATATATTAACGTGCCTGAGAGCCGCATTCAGTACATAAAATTAGTGAAGGAGTCTTTCCAAAGCAGATTTAAGCAGATTCAAAGCAGATTCGTTTGGGGAAGTTACTTTGAAGCTTGCTTATCCATTCTTTGGTTCCGTGATTGTACATCCCACACCATTAAAGCGGGCGCGCACTTCTAAATCTCTAATGTCTTTATAACCAAATTATCCTGGGTACAGCTTACATCGTCACAAATTGAAGAGATCTCAAAATAATACTCAGAAAATATGAGAGGATTACCAAAAAACGTTCTTTCACAAAGCCGCGGAGCAAGTGGCCGAGACGCTTAGGCTTAAATATTAATATCAGAAGTGAGGAAGGTGCATTACTCCATCCAGATTCTGTACTTCTACAAGCCCAAGTGGATAAAAAAGAGGTTAAAAACTTCTGCCAATAGCTCGTCGACAATAAAATGTACGGAAACTTTTTCGTTCCTTAAATCAACAGGACTTAATTCGGGGAAAGAGAGTTTCATTTTCGTGATTTTACGTAAAGATGTGTTCAGCGATACGTGTAGAGCGTGTATTGCACACGCCGAGTACGTAGAACTCGTACTTTCCAAAAAGGTACGCCAATCATGCGAGAACGACATATCTCTACAGATACAATGCGAGACTAAGTGTGCACGGTGTGCCCACTCCTATAGGAAAACTGGCGAAAGAATTGTAGTAATTGCTACGTCCCCTAGGTGGCGCTCGTGTGAGTTCAGAATTCAAAATGAACTTAAGCAGATGATAGAAGTTCTATCGTCTGCTCAAGTTCACTGTAACTGCACGAATTATATTTCCTTTGCTTCATGAACTTGGATTCACAATAGATTTTCACCGATAACACAAACTAAAAATGGAACCAAATCAAATCAATCATCGATCAAATGCAATCAAATGTTAAAGTCTGTCGGAATCGTTCTATGATAAAACGAACAATCAAATGTTAAAGTCTGTTGGAATCGTTCTATGATAGATCGATTGCAACAGACTTGAACATTTTATTGCATTTGATCGATGAAAGATTTTATTTTGTTAAATTTTTAGTTTGTTTTATTGGTTATTATTTGTCTTTATTTCAGAAAGAAGTCAAAATAATCTACAAATTAAGGTGAGAAGGGAAGGGAGGTCGTTGCTGTAGACAATAGTTCTTATTGCATCCCCTAGGTGGCGCTGATCTCGCATTTTGGCACAATCTATAAGCATCCCCTCTAAATACATGGGAATGGACACATCGTGCTAAATGGGCTTTGCTACGATCTTTTCCGCTCTTACGGTGCTGATCGGCACCCTGTCATGCCGAATGATTCGAGGTAGATAAAGTCAATGGTCCAAAACGATAAGTGCTAAATTTTCTGGAAATAAGATTTTCTGGGAGCAGTTTGCATTGCACACGCACTCGAGGCCTAATTCCGATTTCCAGGGCTTTAAGAAATAAACTATGGAAAAGGGAAAGTAGGACAGGTATCGAGACTTTACAAGAAAGCTGCACTGACTGTACCTAGAATATTCGATTAAAATAAATGTGCTTCAGGTCGGTGCTTTAGGAGATGTGAAGCTATCACTGATTCGTAACCTCGAAGTCATAGTCGCTTGCCAAAAACGTGCCCTGGCACTTGCGATATGAATGCAGAGGACTGTCATCTTTGTATCTCTCCATGTCCTCAAGACACATGAGGTCTGTCGTTGTGATTTTAGTGTTCCTAGTGGTCACCCATCTAACGTTTGTGAGAGGTGGCTATTTATAGGTGTAATTTACCGCGGTTGTACCAAATTTTTTTAACCGACGTTCCTTGTCAGCATGCTGTAACAGAATTGTTACCTAGCACTCGAGCTCGATGCGGCCCTGAAACCAAGAGTAGCAGGATCGCGCATGATGGGCGGGCGGATTTCCCCGAGGGGACCCGAGTCGCCGAGTGATAGATAGCGCGCCTACGGGCTTGTCTTGCTCTGCTATCTATCTTTTTACTATCTTTTTCGCGTCGTTTTGCCAACGTGAGTGCCACCCCAGGCAACATGAATTCCTACGACGCCAACCCAGCCGTCCACCAGCGAACCGCGGATTGTCGAGCCGCCCACGCCGGGGGTCTACCGTACTCATCGTACCGGGCCGCAGCTTTTCTTCCCCCTAGCTACGACACGTGCTTAGGGGCCACCATGTAAGTGGCATTAAAGTTACCATTGCCTTTTTATAATTCGCTAGTTTTATTGTGTCTACGCCCGATTCTCGGCTTTCCACCCCCCCCCCCCCCCCCCCCCCTCGATATTGGCTACGTAATATCTGGCGCCCAATACAAAATCCCACACTTTTCTCACCAAAATACCTTACAAGATAAAACCAGTACAAACTCGAATAGAAAACAGGAAGATAAAACAAACGCGAATGAAAATACAAGTAATTCAAACATTTATCATTGCGGTCTAGTAGGTCATTTTAAAAGAGAATGCCCATACTAAAATTACAATCAGGGGAACTGGAAGGGCGGGTATTAGAACAAAAAACAATACAACTTAATACCGAAACGCCAGAAATATTAAATTCGGACAAAGAGGAAACATAATTGGGTAAGTGGTAATCCCAATTAAAATCGGTAAACACACAAAACTTGTTATGTTCAAGTTAGTCCCAAAGTTAAACTCTGTAGGCATTTTAGGTACGCACTACCTATCCCCATAACCGAAATAAAAACGGAAATTAATCCTGACACTATATTAGAAAAAGAGAATAGAGACGTTAGAAACGAGAAAACTAGGAATAAAGAATTGATTAAAAACGAAGAAAATCATAATAAAGATAGGAAACCGGAATTCGGAGGCAGTATTAATCTAAAAAGTACAAGGGAACTTAACAAAAGTAGCCTCAAAGTTAAACATAGCCAAAATCCCTCTAGTACCTATCAATTTCAACCAATCTCAAAAACTAAAAAATGCCTAAAGTCCAGCAACAAATCCCACAAAAGATATTCCTATCTTAATCAGCATCCCGACTAACAGCAGATTCCATCCCTAGAGAGTATCCCCATCCAAGGCACTAGCGACTATAATAGAAATCAATGGGTTAATTTTAAAAAATAAAGCATTTGTACTGAATAATATTTCAGATAGCTTAGGAAAAATATAAGAACAAAATAATTGTCCTCCAGAAATTTTCAAAGGTATTGTTGAGATTAACGAAAGTCAACAATTCCAATTAGAAAAACTCCTTGAAAATAAAACAAAAAATCATTCGGGAAAGAAACATAACCCATTTAACGCAACACAAAAATTGATGTACAGGGCCATGATCCCATTAAACAGCGAGATTATCACTTGAGCCCAAAAAATAAAGACGTGATTTACCAAACAATCGACAAATTACTAGAACAAGATATAATAGAACACTCTTGTTCCAATTGGTCAAATCGCATAGTGATGATCACAAAACCGGGTAAAGATTATATATTCTGTCTAGACATCAGAAAGATTAACAATATTACAAAAAAGACCTCTACCCGATCCCACTAATGACAGAAATACTAGATACTTTGAGGTCAGCAAAATTTATATCAAAAATTGTTTTAAAGCTAGCTTACTTTGCAAATACCTTTAAAAGAATGTTCGAAATAAATGAGAGCATTCACAGTCCATGGAAACGGCATGTATCAATTTAAAAGGATGCCATTTGGTCTGACTAATTTTTTAGCCACTTGCCAGATACTTATAGACAAAATTATCACTCCAGACTTAAAACTAAACGTTTTTTGTTATTTAGACGACATAGTAATAGTAACTTAGAACAAGATGAGGCTTTCCAAAAAATTCAACAAAATTCAAACAACTGACGTCATAAATCACGTATTAGCATACGCGAGCAGAAGCCTAAACGTGGCAGAATCTCGATACTCGGAATCCGAAAAAGAACGCCTAGCGGTAGTTTGGGCCATCAGAAAATTTAGGCCGTATCTAGAATGTTATAGTTTCAAAGTAACCACGGACCAGTGACCAGTGACTCCATAACCTAAAAACCCCCACTAGCCGATTAGCCAGATGGGCATTAGAACTCCTTTAGTACGTTTACCAAGTCATATAGCGCAAGGGTAACTCAAAACTTGTAACTGATGCTCTGTCGAGATCAGTAGAATCAGTAAAAAATATAGCGTTCGCATTAGCGTGTAGCGTAGAAAACCTTAAAGCAGACACCAATGACAGAACAGACGACTGGTACTCTACTAGTCTAATCCATGGAAACTCGTTGTACCAAATAAATTACGAATTCAAGTTGTACTCCTAGATAATCAAATATGTAAAAAACTGTAAAGTTTGTCAAAGAACTAAAGCGAGCAACCAGCCAAAAATAGGGCTAATGGGAAAAAGAATCGTGGAAGAACAATGGACCATGAATGCTGCCGATATCATGGGACCATTACTGATTTCAAAAAAGAGAAGGAACCAATATTTATTAGTTTTCGTAAATATTTTTACGAAATGGGTCGAAATAATCCCAATTAAAAAAGCTAACGGCATCACAATAGAGTTAGAATTTCATAAACGTGTCATTTCGCGTTGGGGAACACCGTGGATTAAACAAATTATTAAAAAAATTAATAAATCCTACCTAGGAAATAATCAATCCACATGGGACGAACATATAGATGATTTGCAGTTTGCAATAAACACTAGCACAAATTCGTCGACCCAATCTACCCCAGCTTTCTGAAACTTAGGTCGAGAATTAGAACCACTACAGTCCCTAAAACAAAAATTTGGAAAACGAAAGCGAAATAGAGTTTCAAAGCGTAGACAAATGGACAGACAGACTTAGAAAGCTAAAAATTATAAAAGAAGTCCAGAAAAATTTGGACGTAGCAAATAAAAGACAGGCAAATAACTATAACTTGAGAAGAAGACCGTTAGAATTGAGAATAGGAGATAAGGTGTTAAAAAGGGTAACTAGACTGTCGAATAAATCGGACAAAAAAGCAGGTAAGTTATGCGACAAATAGGAAGGTCCATATATTATTGAGAAAAAGATTTCCCCAACGATTTACGAATTAAAAAACCTCAAAGGAAAAAGCATAGGCGAATGGATTGTTTTAAGCTAGAAAACAACTGATAGACACACAAAAAACTCACAAGAAATGGAGATTTTAAGGGTTAGCAACTAAGTATTGGCAGAGGGCAAAGATCAATGGCATAGCACACACAACTGACTCCAAAGACAATCCTAGACAGTACGAACATCTTTTTTTCTTTTCTCCCCCATTTAGAAAATGGAACCAGAATTGAGATGCCATCTCTGCTAAAGGTCGGCAGACAACCAACAACTCTAAGCACACTTATCAGTGTGCCTAGTCTGGATTTGGCTAAACAAAATTGCTCAGGGAGCGAAAGAACACGACCTAAAATACCATTCCCACCGCCACATCCGCAGCGCATTTAAGATCCTGGAACCGAGGGAGGAGGAAGACGCCGTAGGAGGACCATGTGCAAAGGAAACAGAGGTACCACCTCAGATAAGGTTATAGAAAGTAAAAGAACTAAAACTAAAGGCGCAACTGAAGCACTTAAAAAACTGTAACAAAAAAACTTGGTTCATATATAACTAATTTAAATAAACCCAAATGGAAAAAAGGGCCGAAGAGGAGGAAAAGAGAAAAAAGGAGGAGGATACGAGAGCCTCAGCTTTCCTTCCCCCTATGTACGCCACGGGCTAAGGGTCCAATATGTAAGTGGCAAATGTTCAATACTTGCCTGTCTTCTTTACCATTGTCATTTTACCAGTCAGGGAACTTCTTAGTAGTATCTTAAACTATAAATTTTTGTATCGTTTCTGCTTAATACAGTTGATAAGTTTTCTAAAATTGACAGTTTTAATTCTGAAATATGCAAAAATGGGTAAGTAAAATACCCTAGGTAATTAATGTAATTTTTCCGGTAAATGACTAGGTATTTTACGTGTTCAGTTTCTTACACGATGTAAAATACGTGTATAAGGGACTTTACGTTGTGAAGTTCTCGTTTCCTTCCATGAAAATAAGTGTGGAAGGCGCTCATAAGCAACATTCTTTTATATTTAGTTGAAAAATAAACATTGCGCTAGATTTTAATTACTCTCATTTTATGTCAATTGCAGACGTTTAAAATTAATCGTATTCCGTGGAATATATGGAAACCTACTATCGACGAGAAAATTCGAGTCCTCTGGCTTTGACGTTGAAAAATGAAGACAAAATAGAGGCTTAATGAAAGAGGTATCATGTTAAAGGAGCAAATGTTGTACGTTAATGAGCCGAAAAGTAATAGGAAAAATCTTCTAAAAAATTCATGGTGGTACTTTAAAATTTCTGAACAGATTGCCGTCAAAAAATTTGCAAAATATAAATAATTGTTCGTTTTTTGTAAATAAATATGCGACTGAACTAACTTCAGTTCTAATGAAGATAATGAAGAGATTTAAATTGGAGGTAGTGGGTTGAACTATCTGTAATAATTTACAATTTGGAGGAAGTATTTGCTTCTCGTCGTCTTCGTGCAAATTATGATATTTGAAGTTAGTTTTTTATATAGAAAAGCAAGTGCCAGAGCCCAGCGTGGTGCCGTTTTTCAGGAGATCGTCCTCGGTTTTCCTCACCAAGGGAAAGGGACCGAAGGCCAGCGTGAGGCTCGGAGGCACAAGTTGGGTAGGTCGAGATGAGGAAAACCGAGGACGAACCTATGAAAAAATGGAACCACGCTGATTTCTGGAAGTTTATATCCCATATAAAAAATATACTTTATATCGCAATTTTTACGAAGACAACAAGAAGCACATACTTCCTTCAAACTGTAAATTATTACAGATAGTTCAGCTTAGTACCTCCAATTTAAATCACTTCATTATGCTTCACAGTTTCCTGTCTTTAAAAACCATCAAATTTCCTTACTTTTCATCAGAATTTCAGATCTGTAAGTATGGGCTCCAGTGGGCTCCAGAATAATTTTTTATAGTCTGCTCTCTACCTCATACGACAGAAAGAGAGGTTTCGAAATCTTCGTTTCGAATTCGATCACCTCCCGTTGTCTATCTCACATAATGAAAAGGGAGGTCTAGAATACTGAGAAAGTTATATTTTTTTGAGAACAGTAACGATAATATGAATACTATCGAAAATATAATCGGCGGATAAATTGTTTAGGAATTTATGAGAACGTACTAAAGTGAATATAACCTCAAATTTTAGCTTAATTTTTGATAAATTGACGGTCAATTTAAATTTAGCTAGAACACAATACAGCGGTGGCACGCTTATAGTATGTTTCTTTTTGAAGACACAGAGAGGTAGTACAATGCAATGCGCATGTGCAACCATAATATTTTCAATTATTTTCTAAATTACACATTAGTACGTAAATGTGACTGTAAATACGGTCAGATTCACGGCCATGTATTTGAAACCGTATTTTCGGTCGTATTTCGGGTCATAGTTATGGTGGTTTTTTAAAATAAAAAATTAATTATTTGATTTTCAAGTTTGAAATTGAATAAATTCCTCTCCATTAAACATATAATGAAGTAATACATTAGATAATTTAAAAAGAGCGAATTTGTTTGAATGAAACAGTCGCAGTCCCAGAGAAAGTATGGTATTGTATAAGTATTGTACTTATAGATACATTATGTTGCGAACAATATTCTTTATCATTTCATAAAAAGATACAAAGAAATTGCAAAATATCTTGGTCTTGAAAGTTTATCTTTTAAATGAAATTGACAACTTATCATTTAGTCTACAAGTATTAGGTACTACGGAAAATCTCTGCTTAATCAGTCTCCTATGTATCATTCACAACTGAATAGTTAGGAAGAGTGAAAAAGAGTGACCAACGAACATAACCAAATAATCAATATTAAAAGTACAAATTTTGTATGGAGGTGTGGAAAAATAGAACCAACATAATTTAAATGAATTTTGAAAGAGACAGCAATATGTTTGTTAGAAAAAATTAATTTGGTTCAAAATTATATATCAAACAATACCATTCATCAGCTGAGATTATATCACAATTATTTATGTACATTTTTTGTGTTATAACAAAACGCTAAACTATTTGCAGTTTGTCGTTAAAAGTAGTGCATCTTTGGTACAGGGGATAGGTATTTCGCATCATTTATTTTAAAAAAAGCATATTTCTGCAATGTCATTTGTATTTGCGACGTGTAAATCATTATTGTAGGCTGTAACTTTCTGGAAAACTGTACATTGATCTTGGATTGCGTTTACTGTGGTAAGTGGTTTGTAAATTGTATATTCTGCTTAAGACAATTCGTCGGCTAAAAATAGTTGAATTTTGATAAAAGAACCATCCTTTAATATAGCAAAAGAGTTATCAGAACATTCTTTTTTATTCTTCAGTCCTGAATAAACATATTTATCGTTTATCATTCTCTTATAAGAAATCGTTTTAAGAGATGAGTGAAACTCTTCAACCCATACATACTTACCTGACGCGTAAACTCTTTAGCAGCTTTCATCATTCGGAGTAACTTTCCATTAGCAGTTTCGAACGGATAAGCTGTATGAACATATGACAGACCTAAATTAGCAATGGATGTTACTCAATTAATTAACTGGCGATCGTTATACGTCATTGCTGCTTTTGTGTAATATTCTTTAGTGTATACCAGAAAATTTTTGAAGAAATTTTCCACATGCTCTAATTCAGCTCTCGTTTTGGCTCTGGTCCTGGTTTTTAGGGAAATATGAGTCGCTTCAACAAATAAAGCCCAGTACTGCACTAGTTTTTTTTCAAAGGTAGCGATACGATATCTGTGTAATTAAGCGTGTTAAGCGCATAGTTTGATGTGGAACTTGTTTGCTACATGAAAATTTGTAAATACTTTTTATGTCTGCAAAAGTCAAGGTTTTTGACAACGGTGACATTTTGCTACTAAACCAGTAATCATTTTTTTTGCTACACCCAACCTTGAGAAATGTATATCGTCTGGTATGATGCACAAGCAACTTCATACATGTCAACATACTTTTTCAATTTGCTCTTCAGTAAGAGGATGCAGAAAAGGAAATTTTCGAGAACCACCAGTCCTTTCATAATTTCGTATGTATTCACCTTCGTGATGACACAAACTGCAGCTGTAACGACCATTGTACTGAGTGATGCCTTCCATCGTGGCGCGAGCGACTGAATCCACGCAACTACATATCGTACATGGTTTTATGATTTGCATTTCTCCTTGTATGATGCATGGAATACCTGAGTCAGCCATTTAATTAATTTCTTCAACAAATGCTCAAAAGAAAACACTCATTTCTGGTATGCCTTTCCTGAACCACAATGGATAAATAATAGGTTATGATATTCTTATATCCATGGGTATCTCGTTCAGCAATAAATAAATTGGATAAGCTGAAAATGTAGAGCTTTCAAACTTTGATGCTCCGTCCGAATTAAAAACAAAAACGATATATATCGCGTTTTATATTTAGGATCTAAACTATCTACAAAGTCCCTGTACGCGTTTCTGTCGTAGATGTCTCTATGCAAACCACGATCATAAACTTGTAACCGTACAAGATGAACATAATATTCTGAATAGCGGGGCTATGGAGGTTCTGGATGATTTCTCTATTCTTCACTAAAGCTTCTTTGAGGAGGTGTTCGGTGCATCATTGGAGATTAAAAACGAGTTGAACATTAGCTTCGGAAGTGAGGTGAGAACCCATGAGGTGGGTGCCAAGATGTCGATGAAGAAAGGGGTTTGCCTGATCTCAAAAATCGGGAACAACTTAATGAAAATGGATAACTTCTGCCGTTCGGCACGAACCATGCATAAGCAAATCACAACGCGGCTGGATAACGCATCCGCGTACCCAGGATCTGTAGAAGGCTGGTTTAACGGTTTCGAATACCGAATTGGCGTTTTTTTCGTCAAGAAGGTACAAAAAGTCAAGAAGCGCGTAGGCGTGAAGGACACGGCTCGAAAAGAAACTCAAACAGAGGCATCCTTTGCACCTGTGAAGAGGGCGAGAGAGCCAACTCTGAGCCCCCAAGAGAGAACAGCCCAAATACCATCGGCGAAGAAGTAGAGGACCCGCATTGTTGGTGCGGGGACACCAGAAGGAGAGATAAAAGAGCAGAGGGTGGAATCTTTCCCTAAGCAGATCAAGAAAAAGAGGCTCCGAGACACGCTCGACCGGAAGCGGTGATGGTGAAACTGGCACAGAGGAAAAGTTACGTACAGGTTCTCAAGGACTTGAAAACCAAGATTAAACCCAATACCCTTGGTGTCCAAATCAAGTGTGTAAGGCAGACAAGGAGCGTCGACGTCCTCATTGAGGTGCGAAGCGAAGCAGAGGGCAGCTCAAAACTGTCCTCAGCTATTAGGGAAGTCGTCGGAGAAGCGGGAAACGTGCACGAGGTCGTTCCCCGCACTGAAGTCGAAATCTTAGATTTAGATCAAACGATGGATGAATAGAAGCCTTCAGGGGAACTCTGAAGGCCTTTGTTGAGCGGAGTGAAGAGTTAGCCGAAAGGCTAACTCGAGCGGGACAATTGAAGGTGAGTTTGATCTCCTGCAAGATCCATAAGAAGACGGAAACCACAATGTGTTAGCGCTGTCACAGCTACGGTCACCTGGCAGCGAAATGCGAAGGTCCAGATCAATGTAATCTTGACACTCAGACGTGAACTATCCAGTAGATAAGGACTAACTGATCTATTTTTATTTTTAAATGGACTTGATAATGGATTTAGAAAAAGTTCAATGAACTTTTGCATAGGTTTGTTTACAATGCGAATGTTCAAGGTCACTTTTGAGTTTTGACTTTGAGTTTTATTTTGAATTCCTGTTCCTCTATGAATCGAAGGATACCCTAAGGTATATTTTCTGAAAATTTTATTCAAAAGTTCCAAAAACTGACGTACAGAGCACGAGTTGAAGTGAAAAACGGATTAAAATCGACTTTTTCAAAAAAGTAAGTTTTTTGGCTTTAATTTTTAAACTAAAAAAGTTACAACTTTTTGTCTTAAGAAAAAAAGATGCGCAATCAAATTGTCCAGAGTGAAAAGGAGATTTTATAAAGATCAATGAAAAAATTATGGTGGTTAAAGTTAGGAAATACTTTGAAACTAAAAAGGCTGCCAGTAGACGTGTATGGTACAAAGATTTTGAGAATTTTGTACAGCGAACACCTCAATGTTCAGACATTTCTAAGAGCACCGTCCATATACGTAGATACCTTTTTAGGGATTCATTAGGTGGAAATTGTTTTTGACATTTACATGGACCAAGCATTTTCAAGTATTGAAAATGTGTTAGTGATATTGCGGGAAATAGTTAGTGATTTTCCACATGTATGACAGTCCGCTGAGAAAGGGACTTAATGCGTCATAGCTAACGACTGACGTAAGAAAATAAAAATCGATTTTGTACGCATTAGGTCCCTTTCTTCGCGGACGGACACATATGTGTAAAATAACATTGTGGAAGCACATGAAAAAAATCAATTTTGTTTATGGGAAACTTAAGAATGGAATACGTTCTACATAAGTACCCGACTGCTACTAATTTTGACATGTACACGATGTACATAAAATAGGCAATTATCGAGGTGGATTTGTAAATGAATGCTCAACATTTCGACGAATGGTTGCGGCACACTCTGATTGCGTTGTCACTCAGATCTATGGCCGTGCTTGATCACGTACCGTATTATACGCTGACTTATCCAGCTTATCAAAATCCAACCACACAATGGAAAGAAAGCGATTCTGTAGGGAAACCATTGATTTCTATGCATTGAAAAGGTATGAACTGTACAACCTGTCCAGACAGTATTTACATCCGAAAGTCTATCTGTTGGATACGATAGCACAAGAGATGAGGAAAAGCGAAGTTCAGTTGCTGTCACGTCCAGTAGCACATTGTGAATTGAATCCTCTAGAACTCATTGTCGCTTACGTAAAAAAGCGCGTCGCAACTGCCAACAAAACTTTCAAAATAAATGACATACTCTGATTGTGCTAAGGAACTATGGAAGATTTGCCGCCAAACTTTTGGGCAGTTTTACAAGATATGCGAAGAAAATTGAGGAAGAGTATAGAGAAGATAGATATGCAATTTCACAATTAATTATCGAGAATTTATCTCAATTAATGTCGACCAAGATTTTAATGGATACTCATACTTCTGCATGAGATCTATTTCCCAATCATTTAACTATTTTTTTAAAAAATAGTCGCCGGGTAGGCATAAAAAATGATTATTTGACATGTTTACAATGTGGGAAAAAATTTCGTCAAAAATATTAGAAGCAGCGGCAGCATGGCCGCTAGGCAGGCCCATTTCCGCCGTAATGGGCGGCGGTGCTTAATGAAAACGCGTGCGAATCGGTAGACCCTCGGCAGCCGTGGCGACCGTAATTTTTAAACGCTCATAACTCCTAAACAAGGCACCATTTACAAAGAAGACGGACATGTGCCTAATTACTTTTGACGTACTATCGATTGATGATAGTCTCATCAAAAAGTGAATGTTGCTGAGAAGGCCTTCCCCTTGCAAGAAGGCGAGTTTTACGGTCAAATGTCAATTTTATAAAAAGATATTCCCAAAAAACGTTAAATTTCGATTATTTCGTAAAATCTAAATAACTCCTAAAATAATTCACATTTCTTTGAATTTGTATTTTTAATGTTTTATACTTTGACCCTAAGGCCTAAGTGACGAAAAAAGAATTATTTTCAGTTTAAAAACTATGAAAAACTACAAGTCCAGGTTTTGCATATTTGTAGTACATTTTCAAAACTAATAAACAAAAGTAAACATCGATTTTTAATTTGCACATTGTATTTATTCTTCATTGTGTGCTGTAGAAATTTGTAATTTAGTAAGAAAAAAGTCTGATAAAATAAAATTAGCTTTTGCAAATCATAAATCTTCGTTATTTTAAGAAGTTTATAATTATATATGATAAAAAAGTAAACTTTAATTATTTATTTTCGCAATTTCATTTAAATGGGTGATTCCCCAGAGTCAGGCAATTTCTTGCAAGGGCAAGTTTTGTATAAAAATGTTTCAAATTGTTTTGTTTTTTCATAATGGTTACGTTCATTGGCCTTAAGGAAAGGGGTCCTCTAAATATTTACGCTTTTTTTCACGTTTTATTCCGGGCAATTTTTTCTTATTGTATGTGAAATAAAACACTGTAGAATATTAACAGATTTAAAGTAACATGGCTAAGAAGAATAGTTTTGCTTAAGAAATGCAAAGTTTGTCTAAAATTGAGTGTTTTTTTTTTAATTTGAAATTTTTTTATTTTCAAGATTATTATTCTAACTTAAAATCGTAATCTCGATTTACGTAGATTTTTAATAAGATTGTTTGGAAGAGGGCTTCGATTAGTTTCGTTGCGCACGTGATTGCGAAAAGCCGGTTATGGTATCCGATGTTACAGTATCCGAAAACCATACAAAATTACGTTTTACGCTTTTAAACCAAAGCAATCAATAAAACTTCCTGAAAAAAATTCCTTTATTATATAGGTGCTACACGGAATTTTTATCTTCTCATTGATTTTTATTATGAATTATAAAGGTTCTTATCAGGTACGGTATACGATACTAATAAAAATTAGCCAAATTTTCGGTTACATTTGTTGACTTTGCAAAAAAAGTTCTTAACCACCGAAAACATTTAGGGAGATATGCGTATAATTAAATTTCGTCTACTAATATGTCAGGTGAATTGAAATATTTTTTATTAATTTTATAGTTTTTGATTCAAGATTGCAAACTATCAAGTGTAACTTCCAAGATAATTCACTTTGTATTAAATCCACGCCTCTAAACTTGGCCCTGTATCTAGAGTTCTTTTTAGATGCAGAAGGATAAATGCATATCTAATCAAGGGTGTTTCTATTTCTAAAATGCGAGTTTTCCACTACGCCTTATTAAATAATTTTCACTATCTCAAGGATTCTGCTAAAAACTTTTTCCGCATTAATATTGAGTAAGATTCAATTGAAATCAAGTGACATAATGAGCACAGGCTTAAAAATAAGCAACATTTTAATCAAAATTGTATTCAATTATTATAAAAAATTTATTTAAACTAATTTAACAGTATATCACTTTTGTTCTAAAAAAATCTCTCTTAAAATCGTTGGAATTTACCATTATTATTAGGATGACAATATTTCATTAAAAAATTTTTTTTTTCAAAGTCAAATGTTTCATTGTTTAAAAATTTTAGTTCGGACAAAAGTAATAGCATCATTGGATCATACTAGATAGATGACATAGATTTTATGTGTTAGCAAATTTTGTATTAACCCTATTTCTAATGTAGTATTACTCACTACATTCTTCGGCACTTGTTTACGCATATTATTATATTATATAAGAAACAGGGTTGAGACCAAAATTATCTACCACGTGGACTCAATAATTTTTTCCGCAAAATCGAAAGGTGCTATTATCTCTGCCGTAGGAAACATTATTATAATGATTGTTTGAACAACAATCGTTTCAACAACTGAAAATTGAAATACTTTTGTTAATGAAAAATCGTCTGATATTAAAATATTCTCATAACAATATAAATTTTTTACAATTTTCTTACAACAAACTAATGTACTAAAGTATTTGTTAAAATAGATTATTTATAATAATTATGTACTATTTTAAATAATATATTCATAATTTCTAGGTTTGCCTTCATAAGTTCTAACAGTAATTTTATTTGCTCTACTTTTTTGGAGGTAAGAAATTATATCGTCGAAATGAACAATTTTGCAGCTTTATTTGCAAGTATTGTTAAACACGAAAAGATATAACAAAAGGGAAATTCAATTCAGGGTATATAATTTCGAAACGACTTCTTTACTTCGATTTTCTAAAACGCTCAACGGCACTTGGTTAGCACATTATTCCTTCCTAATTCAAGATTTATTTTACAAAGAATAAAATACATATGAGATACGAAATTGCTTAGAATCCCTAAACAAATTCTAAATCTCGTTACATTTTTTGCAATTTTTTTAATATCCTGAGCACATTAAAACTTTTGAAATACCTTTACTTTATTAATAATTCCACAGAACTCGAATGAAATTGTATAAAAGATTACGAAATCGATAATATCTGTGAAAATTCCTTAAAATGATGAAAATGTTTGAATTCCTCTGAAATCTCGTAAAAACAACAAAATCAGGTATTTTAAAATTAAACTTAAACTAATTTACATGTATACAAAAAGACGCTGTAACACTTCATTAGTTTAATTTCAAATTAAATGCCGTTAAACTGTAATTTGAGTTATTATTATCGATGCTCTAAAGTAAAAAATGACTCAACAATTTTTAAATGTTCAAAATTATATTAATAACAGCAATGTCGAATTAGAAACATAATAAAATTTCTAACGAAACATTTTTTAAAAGCAGGACTTAAATTATTTGTATTGAAAGTCGTTTCAAGTTATGACTTGTTCAATTTCTATTTAAACTTAAAAATTATGCACTTTCACTGACCAATTGAAGCATTTCCAATTGCAACAATCCAAATTATAACATTCAAAGTTGTAATTTAATACCTGAAATTTCAAAGATGCAAGACTTTTTGTGTCAAACAATTGATACATCATTTCAATGCAATAAAAAAAAAGTTTGATTATGGGCCCAACAATTTCAAGTAACTTCAAAACTAAAAATTGTTTACAAAGAGTCAATCGGACGTGTGCATTTGTTTCAGTACTAGTGATGTCGTCGGAGACGAGAAATACCGAGTCTGGTTCGCTTTCGTCTCGTACATTTTTTGGTTCCGTTTAAGTTTCCCGGGCCTATTCCCCAGAGTGGATAGCTCGCGGAGCGTTCCGTTACTACTCTGGCACGCTAATGCTAATTAGCGTTTTTTAATGGGTAGTTAGAGTCGAAATATGATTACACATTATACGTAGTTGTCCATTAATGAATAATTTGATGTCAAACAGGACTATTTTTCGATTTTTTTAAAAGATTTAACTTCACCCTTTTAGTATATAATTTTTTCTGAATTAAACATTATTTTTCCAATTAAAAGGACAGAACATATGAAACAGTAACGTAAAAAATCAGTATGTTTTCGAGTCATTTGGAGTTTAACGAATTTAATGCTATTTTTTTTTTATATTTCAGATGTTACGCGTCAAATAGATCGGGATTACCAGAAGTAATTACCACTTTAAATTGATATGCAATAGGTATATTTAGGCGTAACAAGTTACAATGTCTCTTGGACGAGCGGGTGGCGAGAACTGGACAGTCGACCCGAAGAGGCGGTTTCCATAGGTTTGCATCGATTAGCGCTTCCAGATGCGCAGGTGTACATTCTGTTGATTATTCTTAACGTGGACTACAAGTATTATATAGAGCATTATATCGCTTATAATCAGGGTACATAACACCGCCCTCTTTAGACATTATTTCGGCCTCAAAATTCTTCGATTTTAGAAATGATCCCTTCTCGTACTTGACGGTCTTAATAGAGATGTTCGTGGTTGTATCATTTCTACAGCAGATGTATAAGTTACAACATTAGTTTGATTGTCTACTCTATTTTTGAAACAAAAAAGTACAATTTTCTTAGGTATACATTTAGTTACATATTTTAGTATTCCACACTTAAAAATAAAGTACATAGCTACGGATCCTATCGCTAAATAGCCTAACCGATGTAATCATTCTGAAGTAGTTTCGCTCAAACCTTTCGGATTTTTATGACTAGACATATTATTAAGTATATTTTGAACATCGTTTAAACTAAGTTGTGCTTTTCTTAGTACATCTATATCAATTTGCTTGGGCATTTAAATTAATTTATTTTCTAGGTTATCCAAATTTCCTAAGTTATACTGCAAATCATAAGCTTCATTGACGAGGATCGTTTTTGTAATATTTAAATTTTTCGAAAGTTCAAGTTTATCATGGTTGTTATATATTTCACAGTCTTCGCTGGTTATTAATGTAGGAACTTTGATTGAAATTCATTCGATTTTATTTCCGCATGCTAAATCTAGCTTGGTGTCGATTGTGGAAATTACAGTATATCCTCCTATTACAGGTATATATGTTTCCTTAATGAACAAATAAGGAGACTGTGAACAAGCTGTTTTTGCATACCGTCTCAGTAAACTTGCTTCACAAGTATTTATTTCAGAAATTCTCAGATTAGGCCGATTTCTTTTATATATTAAGTGTCTATTAATTTTTTTACATTTGTTAATTTTCTCCTTATCAGTTGGTACTTAACTGTCTTCATATTCAATTATTAAGTCATGATCAGGAATTAGGGAAAGGAATACTTTACCAAATTTAACAGGAATTGGGATTATTCTTCGCATGGACCCTTCCTGGTTTTCTATAATCGGAATATTAATAATGTAATTCAATAATCCATTTACGACTGCTATTGAGACTAAACTAATATCGAGAATTTTTTGGTAGTCTTCTTCGAAATGGTGCTTTGTTCTATGTTGCATTTCAAATTCTTCTAACGTATTTTTCAAGATTTCGGGTGTTCAAATCTGAGGATGTATGATTCCATGCCTACCATTATTAGCAGCATCTATTGTTATGTTAATATTCTCAGTGTTTTCTTCAATTAGGATTGTTGTCGAAATTAATTTCATATTAATGAAATTATCTTTAGTATTGGCATATAGTTTTTCAATTGTTTGAGATTCTAAAGAAATTTTATCCTTCATTTCGCGGTCCGTATCCAGTACTAATTTAAGGATACTCGTTTGGTTATTTAGGACGGAAACCATTTGATTATTATCAGTATTTAATTTATCACATTCTGAATTTATTTAATTCAAATTTGATTCAGTCAGGGTTTCAAAAAGGGTTTTTTAGATATCACCTATAAAATTAGCTAAGCCTCTTTTATGTCTTTGTTTTCCAAGTAACTTATGTAAAATTTTATTTTGTTTATTAATCTGTTACGCTTATGTCTTATTAAGCTTATTTCATTTTTTGCTGTGCATTTATTTTCACATGTTTGTTCAATTAAATTAGTTGTTTGTTCTATGGCTTGAAATCTGCTTTCTGTTGTGGTTAAATTAACTCCTATAATTAGTTTCCAATTTTCGTGGTACAAGTAGGCTTTACCAATTTCCTCCATGTGGATGTTTCCATACATTTTTCGTTTTACGTAGTTTGCTTGTGTTGTCGTTATCAGCATCCATAGTAATAGAATCATTATTTTTCTGGAACATAAAATGGCATCGCCTGATTGATACGAAGTTGAAGAGTTTTACCTTCAAATTTAATTTATAAATTGTTATTTTTTGTAATTTCTGTAACAATTCTTCAACCTTTCCAGCTTGGGTCTAACTTATTTTGTTTTGTATTGTTTTTCCACTTGACATGATCTCCTACTTTGTAAACGGGATGACTTTTTATTATATTTTCATCTAAACGTTTCTTGGTCTTTTTTTGTGCAACTTCTATTCTTTCTTTAGCTTTCCTGATTATATAATCATGTTTAAGTTTCCACTTCTTTATTAAATCAGCGTAAGTAAGAGTTGGTGACCTTGGTATTGCTGATGGGATATAAGGATCTCTTCCGAAAGTAATCTCGAAAGGTGAGAAGCCTGTGCTTGTATTTTTCATTGTCTTAATTATGAACATAATGAATTTTAAATTTTCGTTCCATTGTTTACCATTATCTTCCATTGATGTTTTAAGTAGATTTTTTAAAGTTGAATGCATTCATTCTATAGTGCCGTTTGCTTGTGGGTGGAAAGACGTTTTTATATGCTTTATATTTAATGCATCTTCAAATTGCGTAAAAGCATGCCATATCTGCCAAATTACAGAAGACCCCAAGAGTAACTAATCAACCACAATCAATTATTCCAGACATACCAATTAATCCTAACAAAAAATCGCATTAGACGTTTTTGGTCCCTTACCCGAAACAAAACTGGGAAATAAATACATTTTAAGTTTTAGTACCCATGAAAATTGAAACTGCAGAAACTGTAATCGAAAGCATGATTGATCATTATATATATATATATATATATCCTCGGGTTGCGAATAGAGGGTCCCTGTACCAAGGGTTTCTGCTGAATATGGTTACAAAAATAAATAGGCAGTCGCGGACAATTGTCCAG
>NC_046665.1:23833542-23839556 GCF_010883055.1 Belonocnema kinseyi | reverse complement strand
TTATTACCTCATTGACTTCTTTTGTTATCTCCTTCCCTTCCTCAATTTCTTCTTGGACTATCCTACTCTTTTCCCCTTTGATTCTATTTTGCTCTCCCCCTAATAGACTCTTCAAAAAATTCGTCCATTCCTCCATTTCTATTTCTTCATTAACGCCCTTTCTTTCTCCTCTAACTCCAATAATCACATACCATACCCCACATTCTTTCATCGCTTTTTTTACTTTTTGTTTATATTCTTCTTTTCCCCTTTGTCGTTTTCTTTCCAGCATATTTTCATGTTCCTTTCCTCCTGTTATACTCCTCCTTCTCCATTTTCTTACAGTCTTTCATTTTCTCTTCACTCTCCCAGCATCCCTCAGCTCATCCTTTACCTTCTCAATCGACCCATTTAACCTTTCAATTAAAGAGTCTACTCCCTCCTCTTTTTCATACACAACCTTCTCCTTTTCAATCTTTTGTTTCAATTCTTTTAATTCAACCCCCCCCCCATACTTCCATTTTCGTGTTCCTTTCACCCCCTTTTTTCTCTCTCTGCCGCGCTTATTAAAATTTCTTTTTAGTGTAGCTATGGCTGGGATGTTCTTGGACCCTATCACATTCCCTACCTTCATATTCCCTATTATATGCCGCATTCTTTTTTCAGACAAGATGTAGTCTATTATTGTTGCTCCCTTTCCTATGAATGTCATCTCCCATTCCTCACCTCCTTTCACATTTCCATTAAATATAAACCATCCTGTTTTTCCTGTCATGTCTAGTAACTTCCTCCCCTCCCTGTCCGTCTCTCTATGTTTGGAGTTCCTTATAAATACCCCCTCTGCATCATCCCATATCCCTCCTTCTTGTTCGCCAGTCTATGAATTTAAGTTCCCTCCTCTTAAAACTACTTCTTCCTTCTTTTTCTGCATCCACCTCCTTATTACTCCCCCGTCTTCCTCTACCCCTCTTCTTCTGTATATACATACCACCGCTATTTTGACTTTCCCAATTATAATTTTTATTACCATTGTTCCATAATTTTCATCCATGTCCCTATCTTTTCCCCCCTTTACTGCTAATTATTTTTTCATCCTTGAAACCATTCCGCCCATCCCTCTCCCTTTAATGTGTTCTATTCTTGCTTCTTGCATTGTCGACACGTAACCTTTCGGTAACAGCTTTCTTATCCCCTTCCAGTCCTTCTCCTCTGCCCAAGTTTCACTTATCATAATCACATCCCACTTTTCTAACTCGCTCCAAAATCCTTTATTCTTGTTCTTCAAACTTAAAACTTTTTCCTTTTTCCCTTCATTCTTCTAAATCTTCGTCCCAGAACCATTCTCCCCATTTATCCATTACCTGTCTCTCCCTATTTATACTTTAACCATTTCCTCATTCTCTGTTTTCTCCCCATATGCTCATTCCTAATTTCTAATTTGCTTAACCGCTCTTCCAACCGTTTTATCTCTCTTGTTCTCTGTTCGTCAACCTCTCTATGTCTATTCTCAATGCTCTCTAGCTTACTCCAAACCTTTTCTTTCTCCTCCTTCCAGCGTTTATCCCATTCTTCCCATTTTCTCTTACCTTCTTCACTTCCCTCCTTACATCTTTTCCTTGCCTATTCATATCATCCAATGTCTTTCTTGTTTCCTCTCTAAATCCTTTTATGAGAGTTTCCAATTTATCAAAGGTCCCCCCATCTCCTTATCTCTTTCTGGTGTTTTCCGTTTAATTCTAATTTTTTTTGTTATCCTTGCCCCCTTCTACATCATCGTCACCTGCCTCTCTTTTCCTTTTATCCTACTCTTAACTGCTAGTCGCGCTTGCCGTCTTTGCCATTCGTCCAGACTCCTATTCGAACCTACATTGCTTGGCTTGTTGAAGCGCTCTAAATTTGAGGGTCTTTCGCGTTGCTTGCTCGTACCTAAGTCCGCTGCCATCTCCTCTCTGGTCGACTTCTCGAATCTTTCCTCGCCGCTGCGGTCACTGCGATTAAAGTCACCCTTCCCCCGACTTCGCACGCTTTCAGCAACGTCTGCTCTTGTTTCCACTACGGCTTGCTGCTCTGTGCGATCATCTACTAACTGTTGTCCTCTGGCGTCAGTTTGTGGATTTCGCGTCGTCGGCATCCTACCTTACCCAAAGCTCCGTGACGTTTCCCGTCTTAATCACCTACCTCTTGCCTCCCTAACCCAGAAACTATTTTTCCTACTCCTAACCTCAAATACTTCGCATGCTCCAAATTTTCACTTTAAACCACTCACTTTCATCCTTATTCCCTTCGCCACAGCCAAAAAATACCACTTGACACAGAAGACTTCTTTCACGATCGGTACCGAAAATAGAAGCCCATCTATTTTAGTAGAAATTTTAGATTTCTGGATAAAAACGCAAAAATGCAAACTGAACTGTTTTGTTTGAAATTGATATTTGTTATCAAAAATTTATATGCGTGTGTGAGAGTTAAACTAATTTTTCAAATTTGTTTATTTTTAACAAAGGTTTGTCTCTTTGGTTGAGTATTCTGTCGTTTATCAATAAATAAGTATATTTGAAAATTTTAAACTTCAATCTGGAATGTTGTGTTACTCCGTTTATGGAAGTTGCTATTTTTAAAATATTACAAGATTTAAATGCTGATATTTGATGGTTAACGATCAGGGAAAATGATAAAATGGTCAAGGAAGAATAAGGGCATTTTGAAAATTATGTCTTCACTCTGCAAAGCATATTTGATCTTAAATACAAAAAATGTCCATTAGTTTAAAGTCTCATATCTTATTATTTCTGGAAACCATAAATTACTTACAGTAAGGGGGGGGGGGCAAATATTTTTGTTTCGGTTTGTTACAGGTGGGGGAGGAGGTCCTATAATCCGTTACGTAATTCAAGTATGGCCCCTCATTGTATCTTTACATTTTCAGACGATACGGAATAACTTTATCGCGAGAAGTTTTACTAAAGTAAATAATTCTTTGATACATTTTCTTCTGCAAGTTTCCAAAACAGTGTCAGATATCTAAATTTATTCATAAAACTTTTTTTTTTTACATAGTTCATCATTTGTATCCTTTGCTGAACTATGCTATGCATATTTCTTTCAAATTAAACCATTTTTAATCTTTCAGTTGCTTTAAAGTAATAGTTACGTTTAAAATAAAATCAGTCAGAATAGCAGTTAGCGTTTATTTTGTTTATTTGTGTAAACTAATGAATTTTGCATTTTTGTTATTGTTTTCCATTTGGGACTCTAGAACAAAAATGACGATCCATAGTTGGACACGGTTCGAATGTGTATCTCCGCCTAACATCCGTGTGTACACCCTGCCCCTACCCCCTCACGAGCCGTGCGCGTCGTTTGTTCCGTGTTTACTCGGAGAATTAGTATGTTAAATTTTTACTCTAAAGAAATTTATGTTCCATTTTTAGTCCCAAATTTTTTACATCCTGTAGTTTACGTTCAGCCGCTCAAATAGGACTGCAAGAATTTTTGTGCTTCGTGGATTTTTGAATGAGCGCAGAATAAACCCTAGCACTCTATTAGAAGATCTCGCAATACAGTCAATATGCTCTTTAAACGATAGCTAAGGATCATATAAAAGGCCTAGATCATTCGCTCAATAGACTATTTTTAATTCGGTTCCTTCGAGTTCATATGAAAAAAATCGGTACAGTTTTCCTTGTAAAAGTGGAAATCTGACACTTCTTAATATTCATAGATAGACCCTCTTCCTACACTAATGAAAAAACTCCATCATTTCCACCTATAGCGTTATAGAGTCTCTAACAGAGGATATTTCAAGGTACACTTTACTATCATCTGCAAATAATATCTTATTAATTTTAGAAGAGTACCCGGCATCATTAAAAAATACTTTAAAGATAACTGGCCCTACAGTAGGCCCTTGTGGCACCCGAGATTAGAGTGTAAATGCACTCGAGCTACAGCTCTCAATTTAAACATAATGTTTGCGATTTGACAGGGAATGTTGAAGTAGAATGATCAAGTTCAAAGGAAGGCCCATAGATTGCAGTTTCTCCAATATATTTTCATGGCATTATTTGTCAAAGCACTTTTCAATGTGTAGGTATATTACATTTACCTGATTGTTACTTGCAATAGAGTTAACTACGAATTGTGTGAATAAATTTAAGTTAGTGATTTCTGATCGACCAAAAAGAAATCCATGTTGATAATCTGTTATGTGCGCTCTAATAGACACCGTTATAAAGTCCGTCAGATTACGTTATACCCATCAGCACATATACGTCAGTATATAACTCCCGATGATTCCCATCATATCATTAATGAAAAATTTGTAAGTTATTCAAAAATAAAAATAGAAAATTAAAAACATTTTTGTTTTTTAAACGCTTTCATTTCATTCTTTCCGCATTTAAAACGTACTAAAAAGTAAAAAACAATTTTTTATCCGACATGAACTCACGAAAAAACTTTTTTAAGTATCAAGTTGTATATAAAGCAGAGTGGCTTTTCCAGAGATGTGGCGCAGTTTTTTCATAGAAGACTCAGAACTGAATGCCTACCTGAAGTAAGCTTGTTCGGTAATAATTTCATAGCTGTTTTAATTTCAAATTCCCCAAATTTAAACTTATAACCCATATAATTACTATTTAAGTTAGCTATGAAAAGCCTTGATTTCTTAGCAGGTTCATACACGCTGTTGTAATAAATAGCAAACGAGTCGACAATTCTTACAGAATCATGTAACGCAATTCAGTTATAATGCATAATACCTGGAACCCTAGATTCCTTTTTCAGCTCTCCTACATAGGACCAGAATTTCTTGGGATCCTTTTCTAGCTCCGTTTTGCACTCAGTTGTGTACCCTGTACACATTATAGTCTCTGTCTATGAATTTTTTTGTTTCGGATTTAAGTGATGTAAATAATTATTCGTTGATATTCAATTGATCCAAGGGTTTGTTTTAACTCCTGCTGCTGACGTTTCGTCAGATCTGATTTTAATTGTATTCCTATTACATGCATTGACAGCGAGTTTTTTCTCTTTATTTCTGCAAATTGTTTCAGGCATGATTTTTCTTCTTCCTCCGAATGTAACAAAACCTTTACTGGTCTCAACCTGTCGATCTGTGAATGTGCACCCACACGGTAAACGTTAATTACTGAAATTGAGTAATGAGTTGTGGGTGTAAGGATATATCCATGACTCTGGCTTTAATAGGGTGTTAAAAGAGTGTATAATCATTAGACGTTCTGGAGTTTGCAGACGTGGTTTGAGGTTTTAATCATTTACAGGACGATCTGCCTAGTCAAAAATCATCACGTTTTTCTTCCTGGAGTCTGTTTCCTCGAACCTCCTTAACAGCATTAGAAATAAAATAAAACTCTTGCATGGTATTCACATTAGATTGCGCCGCGTCCAATATAGTTGAGCGGATATTTACATCTTATTTCACCTTATTTGTCCTGGCTTCCACCTTTTTAATTTCTTTAGACAGCTTATCCTTCATATCCGCTAAGCATTCAAATATTGTTTAATATTTTTTCATATGTCTTCCTTCAGATTGGCTCTTAAAATGGTTTTGTTTTTATTTAAGAGACACTCTACGACTTCTTTGGCAATCGCTGTTGGCGATTTTGCTCCTACGCCACAGGACTTTATGAAAACCCCCTGTAGGCGATTTTTCCCCTGATACGCACAGCCTGGATGATAAAATATGCCACATTTCTAACATGATGTATGATCAGTTAAAATTGTACCCTCACAACCCTGACAAGATCGGTCGTGAGGTGCCATTACCATGATGATATTGCTTCCTGTCTGTTTTAATTCTGTGATTCTGTGTATGACACGTAACACTAATTCTGTTTAATTGATCCCCAAGTACTAGAGTTTTTATTTTACACTTACACGCTTATCCTCTGCTCATTTATTCACAGATAAATGTCCTCGGGTTGCGGATAGAGGGTCCCTGTACCAAGGGTTGCTGCTGAATATGGTTACAAAAATAAATAGGCAGTCGCGGACAATTGTCCAGGGGTGGTCCC
>NC_046665.1:23829118-23833442 GCF_010883055.1 Belonocnema kinseyi | reverse complement strand
TTGAAACGGAGGACTCGCGCATAACATGTGCTCGACACTAAGCTTTGTTTTTAAAAATGCTATATTATTCAAGATGCAAATTACAAAAACATCAAGCCGCTTAGGTCATTAAAATTCTCCAATTTATATATTTCAAATTAGTAACTGACACTAGATATAGGCTATAGTCCGGTATACATCTATCATATATATTCCGAAAACAAAGAATTATTGTAAATTAAATCGTTACAATAGGATCCCGTTTATCCTGCGTTGGCGTGCGTGATCACTTTTTAACAAGAATTCAAAAATTAAAATTGAATTCAAACTTCTACAGAATTCGGCAGAATTAAAAAGAAGAAATTGATGTTTTCAGAAATATTCAGAAAATTAAAAATAAATCTATTTATATTCTGGATTATTCAAGAGAATGAAGAAATCTTTAATCGAATTTAAACGATTACAAATTAATTGTAAAAATCGAGAGAATTCTGCGGCATTCAAAGACTCAAAGGAATTCAAAATAAGTGAACGTCTATTCTAAATATTTCAAAAAAATAAATTTAAAAGAATTAAAATGATTTCAAGTGAATTCAAATACTTCTACCGAATTTTTCGGAATTAAAAAAAAACAGTGCATCTTAATTCAGCAATAGTTTACTGTCGGCGAAGTTCAGGAATTTGGAAACAGTTGAAAAGTATTCCATGCTTTCAGAAGAAGTCAGATAATTCCAACCATTTGATTAAATTCTACATTAATCAGGGATGGTCCCTGTATACACAGCCCCTCAAAAAAAGTGTTCGATGCAACCGACTATACAACCATTCCTATACGTTTTTGGGGTCGCTAAATTCGAATGACCGTGGATTCTGATAAAGCAGGATAAT
Organism: Belonocnema kinseyi; assembly: GCF_010883055.1. Lineage (NCBI taxonomy): Eukaryota > Metazoa > Arthropoda > Insecta > Hymenoptera > Cynipidae > Belonocnema > Belonocnema kinseyi. The sequence continues at coordinate 23,832,575 of NC_046665.1, read as the reverse complement.
CTGCGTTCGCATTATTATTTGATACATGGATCAAAGTAACCTTTACGGGTCATTCGAAGGTCGAGTCACTCTCATAAATTAATTAATTTAAGATCAATAATAATTTGCATTGAGAAATCTATAAATTACACATTTTTATCGAGCATGGTTTACCTTCGTGGTATTTCTCAGAGGGGCATTAGAGAACCAAGACAGAAGACATATATATCCACGCGATACCGACGAATGGCGCTTGCTAATTTTCTGGGAAAAATGATACCAATTGATCATATGCTGGCTACCATAACATCTCGGTCACAATGGACTGAAAAAGGTACTCGAGCATCACTGATGAGCCCCACATAACTATGCGAACGAAACGTTTTAATTTGGTGTGAATACTCTGATCCTGTTATTAAAATTCAAAATCCTGCTTCCTTAGAGGACGCTAGAAATGGTGACAACTGTCTCAATTGAGGATGTGTAGAATAATCCAATTTTCGTTCCTTTAAGGTAACGAAGCCGTTAACGGCGTATTTCTCTGGCGGGCAGTAAAATGACATTCAAGGTTACCAGATGTTCGCCCACCATTACCCTAATAACTTCCACACAGGTCATGCTTCCGTTATCCGGGCGAGGTAGTAACCTAAGAAGATCAAGAGAGTGATTTAACGTTCAGGTGACCTTTACAGGTAATTTTGATCTAGAGGTAAAAAACCAAATGCAAACGTAAAATATCCCATTTTACAAATCCGCAGGTAAAAACAAAATTCCACTTAATAAAAAAAAGTTAACCTTCAAATGAACTTCATCCTGACCCGATGAATTGAAACATCCCTTGGATTTAGATTCAGCGACCCCAAAAACGTATACGGTGTTCTAGTCTCATGCGTAAAATACTTTTTTGTGGGGCTACGTTATTTGCAATAATGTAGGAATTACATTGCTATTTTTTCTGTGCACCGAATTTGATGAGCAAATATTTTATCGCGAACATGCTTAAATAAAAGAATTGATTTTTTTACAGCTATTTTACAGTTCGATAAAACTTGAGCCCATCCGATATAAACAGACAAACCCATTCGTAATTGCATTTTTTTGCTGAAGCAAGGTGAAGATACCATGGTACGAGATATTGCTTCTCAGAGTTGCACGCACACTGGCAACATGCAATTTCAACGCCCCGTTGTGTCCAAAACACGCATCTTATCCAAAAATGTTTGAGGACTTTTCGATTTAATTTTTTTTTATATCAGCCGTCACAAGAAATGGCAATATTCTTTGGACACCCTGTATATGTATTTTTGGGCGCTAAATGCGAATCTGACATTAGTTTTCCCCCAGCACGTCAGGGTTTCCCCTTAGACACGGAAATTATCCGAGAAAATCAGCTTTTACGGGTATGAAATTACCCTTGCTATTGAAATCGTTTGGAAACAAGGCCCGGCATAATATCTTGATGTATTTTGGTGCGCCAAATACAAATTTGACATTAGTTTTCAACAATCACGTCACAGGTTTTCTCCAGGAGCGGAAATTTCGATGGAAAGTCAGCTTTTTCGGGTATGAAATTACCCTTGGTATTGAATTCATCCGGAAAGATGAATTAAATACACATTGTAATTTCACGTATGGACTACTTGATTTCTATAACAATTTTCTGCGTCTAGGAGTAACCCTGACTTGTTTCCAGACGATTTCAATACGAAGGGTTATTTTATACGCGATAAAGCTGATTTTATAGAGAATTTTCCGCGTTGAAAGAAAAACCCTGATGCGCTGGGGGAAGTCATGTCAGATTCATATTCAGTGTGCCAAAATACATGAAGATATTATGCTCTGACCTGTTTCCAGACGTTTTCAATACCAAGGGTAATTTATAACTAGAATAGCTGATTTTCGAGGGAATTTTAAGCGTCTAGAGAGAAACCTGTTAAGTGGCTTCCGATACAAAATTAAAATTTTGCCGCGGCGTACTAGGCAGTCTGATAAGTACCTGAAAATTCTAAGAGATGGCATTAGTATTCACTAATGTGAATGTGAAGCGTCCAAAAACGCAAAAATGGGAAGGAAAGCTTATGGCCTCCGTATTTTGGGATGCACATGGCATAATATTCGTGGACTATCTGGAAAAAGGTAAAACCATAACCGGAGCATACTATTCATCATTATTGAACCGATTGAAAATGGAAATCACCGAAAAACGACCGCATTTGAAGAAGAAAAAACCGCTTTATCATCACGACAATGCGCCTGTTCATTCATGCTTAGTTGCACATGCAAAATTGCATGAAATCGGCTTCGAATTGGTTCCTCAGCCACCGTATTCACCAGATCATGCCCCCAGAGACTATTAATTGTTCCCTAACCTGAAGAGATGGCTCACCGGTAAGCGTTTTTACTCAAATGAGGAGCTCATAGCTGAAACTGAGGCGTATTTTGGAGACCTTCCGATCGAGTACTTTTCGGGCGATATCAAAAAGTTAGAAAATCGTTCGACTCGCTGTATCGACCTAAAAGGAGAGTATGTTGAAAAATAAAACAGACTTTGGCCAAAAAAACGCCTCCGTGTTTCATTTTTCAGGGACTTATCAGACTGCCTAGTATAATTTGGAAAAATCAAAAGATGGCCGCGAAGCAATTTACAGGCATGAGGCGCTTGCATGCATGCAGCAGGGGACGGGTTGCACACTCAAACTAACTTTAATCCTACTCACGTTGCAGAGTACTGATGCCCAATGTCAATTTTTAAATTAAATTTAAATCAGGAACATAATCTAAGGAAATAAAGATGCAGATGAATGTTGATGTGCACATCACAGTGAGATGGAGGTTCCAATTGCAAAAGGTCCTTCTGCAAAAAACAAGTCTCTCTATTTTTGACATTCTTACTAAGAAATATCACCCCTTCCAATAACCTAATCCGAGCTCAGGAACGTGATGAGTAAATTGAACTCCAGTTAGTCGAAAAAGATTCTCGTATCGAGGAGCACCTCTCTTGTAGTTGATTCGCGATTAACGGTACCCGTCCGCGGCCCTGTGACGCCACTCAATTTAACATCAGAACTTCGGCAGAAATCAATAAGTACGTGGGCTTTTCTGTTGTTTTCTAAACCGATTGGTGGATCGAAAGTTAAACCCATTAATAAGTTCCCATCTCCAGGGGTCAACTCTTGTAATTTGATATCAGGTTTAAGTGTAGCTCTGCCAGGGTTAAGTTAGGACTAAATTTTTTATGAAATGGTGAGCGTTTGTTTGATATTTTTTAAAATTATTTATTTAATTTTTAGGTTAATGCAAAGAGCGAAGAAAGTGTCGATTTTTTTAATTTCATTTTTTATCTCCTAGACAAAATTTTGCTTATACTTTCCGTCCCTTAGATTCAATGAACAAAGGTAAAAGGAAAAATAAACATGGTTTACTTGTATAGTTATATAGTCGACCATGAGAGAACGGGAGAGAGCGGTTTAGGCTTTTC
>NC_046665.1:23828200-23829108 GCF_010883055.1 Belonocnema kinseyi | reverse complement strand
CCAGGCGAGGAGGGTTGCGAAATGACTTCAGCCGAAAATACAAGACACCAAATTTAATTACATAACTTTCTTTACCGGCTCTCGCATTTGCCTGCACTTCCACACGAATGTGCTTCAGTGCAACCCGACAGGAAACCCTATTTTGGAAAAAAACTCCTGAATTCAAATAATCTATATCTATAATCTGTATAAGGGAATATTCGTATTCAAAATATATTTCTGCTCTAAAATTGTTTATTTTTATCGTTAGGATAATACGTGGCTATTAACATTTAAGATTGTATGTCATTAATTAGTTTTATAACAGAAATATATAAACTAATGTTCCTCGCACACATAAGTAGACCGAAACAAATCATTTTTCTTCTATTCTTGCTGTAACTATATTACCAATGATGTTTTATGAAAATAATTCACTATGGATTAATATTTTTTTATTTTACAAACAAATTATATAAACAAATTCACATATAAGGCGATTTTAAGAAAAAAGAAATAATTTTTACATTCTCATCAGAGAAGGTATTAGCTTTGTATAAAATTTGACCTGCCTATTTTTTGTCAAAAGGTCCACGTTTTGAGACCCCCTGAATCCAAAAAACAGGTTTTTACAAATGTGTCTATGTCTATCTGCCTGTCGTTATGTCTTTCTTTATGTCTGTCTGTCTGTGAACACGATAACTTTTGAAACAAATTAATCTATTAGATTGATTACCGTTAGGCACCCTACCGTTAGGACGCCTTGATATATATACTCTGGGATACCGGGTGACCTCTCAGAGTACGCAGCCTTATCCTTGCATGCCGGGCTCTACAAGGATGGACGAACCCCTTTCCCTAGCTTCTCGTGGGAACAACAATGACAACACAAAACATAGTTGTAGTAAGTGCGGTTCAAAACAACAGAA
>NC_046665.1:23815758-23828100 GCF_010883055.1 Belonocnema kinseyi | reverse complement strand
GGAATATTCTGTTAAACTGATCGTCCTTATCATCGGCGCTCTTGGAGGTGCCAAGCTTTCACTTGCTAATAGCCTAAAAAGCATCCCTGCATGTTAACAATATGCTAGAACACTTGCGGGAAAAATGCAGAAGGCGGTTGTATTTGGGTCACTCCGTGTTCTTAGGGTGCACGAGGCTTTTGCTGGATCGTCGTATTGATTCCTTTACAGACTGTAACCACCTATCTCACGGTTATAATAATACGAATTATAATAATACACATTTATGAGAATGATATAAAATTTCAGGGATAAACTCGAGTGCGAAGCGCGAGATACGCGATGAGAATGTGTTCGTTAAAGCCGAACGAGCTTTAACAAAAGAAAATTCAGAATCACCAAATTACTATTTTCGATACTTTCACCTTTAGTTTTAAAAAGTCTGTGCAGAAAAATCGAGTGCGCAGCGCGAGGTAAATAAAACATCGAGCGCGAAGCGCGAGAACCAACAGTAACAAATTACATAAACAAATTCACGTTTTAGGCGTTCGTAAGTGAAAAGAAATCGTTTTTCTGCTGACCTTTCTCAAATTATATTGCACAAAACATAATTGGCAATCTAATTTCAGAAATGTAAGAAAAAAACTTTGTTTTGAATTAAAATTGCCTTATATGTGAATTTTTTCATACATATTGTTTAAAAATGAAGCAAATGTTGATGCATAGCGAAATTTTTTCAACATACATAATTAGCAATATAATTTCAAAAAGTTCAGAAGAAAAACCGATTTCTCTTCGTATAAAAAGACCTAAAATATGCATTTGATTTCATAATTTGCATATAAAATAAAAAAATATTCATGAATGGTAATTTTTCAGAAAAAATCATTTTTAATATAATTATAAAGCAATTTCAGAGCAAAACTATACTTTTTTGGACGGTTATCCCATAATAAAAAATGTGCCTGCCGCACGGGAACATTCTCATTGCACGCGTGGCAAGTTTGAGCGCACCTACAGCGCGCGGGTACCCTCTCGTGCTTCGCATTCGTTTTCGTACGTTTAATGCGTACACTTTAACTACATTTTTTCAAGTATCGTAAATACTATAAATTTAATAAAAAACTGTGATTTAAACTTCTGAGGAATTGCAGCGATAAATTGTAACTGAACATTTTTTTCGATTTGTTTTTGAAGAAGGTTCTCAAAGCACCTAGGGCTTTGACGATTACATTCTCATTACGAAACTCGCGCTTCGCGATCGATAACTTATGTCCAATTGAAAAGATTCATCAAGATAATTTGTAAATCTGGTTAAAATCTACTAAAAACAAAACTTTAAACTTATTGGTCTCTTAAAAAACCAAACTTTAATATTTTTGAAAATTATCCATCTTTTCGAACTTTTGTCTAATTAAGAAATTTCATGATAATAGTTTCGAAAAACATATATCTTATATCTAGTAGAAATTTGTATTGATAATTCTTAACCTATTAACAATTTTTTTTCATTCTTTTGAAAATTTTCAAAATGTTGAAAAGCATATAACTTTTTGAACTTTAATCGAATTTAAAAATGTCATTAGGATAATTTAGAGGCATTTTAACGCGTGCCAGAAAATTTGACAACAATTTCTAAAACTCATAAAAAAATTTTATTCAAATTTTAAAAGAGCTGAAACTTTTTGCATTTTTATAGCATGGATACAACATTCAGGTAAGCATACATACAGATATACATATAGACATACAGAGAGACACCGATAAAATTGTATGATTTTTGGATTCTGGGAGTGCCGAAACGTAAAGATCCGTTAAAAACCAGAGATCGAAAATTTGGACTATTACATTATATTCTCATGAATGAGAATGTAAAAAATCAAATAAACTCTACTCACTATTTTCTGACCAGAGCCACGGTACAAACAAAATAAAAACTTGATAACACGAGCGAAAAAATTCGAAACGATGCGAAACAATACGGAAAATCGAGGAAAGTCATGGCGCGTTGGGCATTGTCTAGGGATGGGTAATGTTCGGCGAGAACCAGTTCTCGGTTCCACCATTCCAAGGATTCAACTGTATGCGACTGTTCCGAGCAATCGAAGAATCGTATGTGGAAACCGGTTCTTCGAAATAGAAAAGGGTCATCGCATAGACATTCTCAATTAACTCCGTAAACCAATTTACTTGTAGAAAAAAGAACAAACTCTTTATTTTTTAATTAAAATTGTTCAAATAATTAATAAGTCTTTTAAATTTACAAAGCAACCTAGAAAATAGTCTTTGGATAGACATTCTTAGTTGACTTTGAAAACAAATTGATTCGTAGGATAAAGGCCAAGCTTTTAATTTTTAGATTAAAATTGTTTGAATAATTAATAGTGCTTGTAAATTTTCAAAGTAAAATAGAAACGGGTCATCGCATAGGCATTCTCAGTAAACTCTGTAAACCAATTTACTTGTAGAAAAAAGGACAAACTCTTAATTTTTAAATTAAAATTGTTCAAATAAGTAATAGTTCTTGTAAATTTACAAAGTAGTATAGAAAAGAGTCATACGATAGAAATTCTTAAATGACACCGTAAACAAATTGACTCGTAGAAAAAAGGCCAAACTTTAAAGTTTTTAATTTAAATTATTTAAATAATTAATAGTTCTCGTAAATTTTGAAAGCAATATATACAAGTCACCGGATAGACATTCTTAGTCGAATCCGTAAACAAATTGACTTGTAGAAAAAAGGGAAAACTCTTAATTTTTTAATTAAAATTGTTTAAATAATTAATAGTTCTTGTAAATTTACAAAGCAACATAGAAAACAAAATCATCCGATAGACATTTTTAGTTGACTTCGAAAACAAATTGATTCGTAGGATGAAAGGGAAACTTTTAATTTTTTCAATAAAATTGTTTTAATAATTAATAGTTCTTGTAAATTTGTAAAGCAATAAAGAAAAGAGCCATCCGATAGAAATTCTTAGTTGACTCCGTAAACAAATTTACTTGCAGAATTCATAGAAAAAAAGTAACTTTTAGTTTTTTGATCGAAATTGTTTAAATAATTATTACTTCTTGTAAATTTGCAATGCAACATAGAAAAGAGTTAGTTGACTCCGTGATCGAACTGACTCTAGAAAAAATGGCAAGCGCTTCATTTTTTAATTAAAAAGCGTTAAATAATTAATAGTTCTTGTAAATTTTCAACGCAAGATAATAAATTAAACGTATTATTTAAAGAAGAGCCATTTATGAAAATTGTTTAAATAATTACAATGTTTGAAGCTTAAATAAATTCTAAAAGCCATAAATGAGCTCCACCCAAAGACGGACGATCGCTGTAACTTAATCGCTAGGAATGCTTACATCCAATAACGTAAAGAGAACACTCAAACGTGCATGTTTCACTTTGCTATCACTCTATGGTAAGCGCCAACCAACATTCAACTATAGGATAGTCACATTTGCGGTTTTCATTTCAAATTATTTTATTGTACAATAAAAATTAGTCTCTATTTACATTTGTGTTCATCCGTATGAAATGTGATACATCAACGCGAACCGGAAGATGGTCGAATGACGTAGGCAATTGAAGTACTTCAAAATTAGAAATTAGATCTATTGCGCCAATATTACACGCAACAAGATCGTTAATATTTTTGAGGTTATGTAACCGAACAAGAAAAATGTCTACCACAAAAGCTAATATGGAATTTGGAAGTACTAATCTTCCCCTTTCAAACCTACTTGGACTTATTAGGATACCTTTATTTTTCACCAAAATATTGTAATTTGAAATTTTTTATTTTAGCGTTTTAACCCATTAACGCTGAGGTGTTCAGATTTACACAACGCATTCCCTATTGCTGACGGTACGATACTTTTTCTTCAAAATATTATCTCAGGGGTTTTCGAGGGTGCCCTTTCTATTGCCGATGTCAGTTTTTTATTATAACCCCTAGAAGATCCAATATGGCGGCCACAATTTAGGGCTTTAAAAAAGAACAAAGGATCCCGCACAAAATACCAACAAAAGAGCGTGCAGCCGTTTCGAACCAAACTTCGCACATTGATAAAACAAAAGAATACGGACTGCGCGGAATGCTATTGCGCACTCTGTGTGCATTCTAATGTTCACATTCGCTATATGTGCGCGCCATTCTACGGCGCAGACAGTCTTCGATCCCTAGCTGGCTCACTGAGCTGGCGACGCTTTAATGACGTGTTATGCGTAGGTGATAAAATTCGTTTTTTTTTCTACAAATCTTTCCGTGTTAGAGATCATGTTTGAGTGGCGGGCTAACAGTTGGATGCGTAGGGAATACAATTCTTTTCGTATTTGAAGTCTGTCTAGCGGTTACATTTCGTGTCGATCGTGATTTTGTATATAGTGAGTTTTAGAATTTCCACGTTACTGTTCATTGTAAGAAAAAAAATTAGTTCAGGAACTCCTTGCGCTAAGAAAGTTAATAAGTTTTGTCACGTTTGCGGAAAGTATGAAACGGAGAAATACCGTCGATCAATTAATGATTCGATAAAAACGTCATACTTCAACTGTTATGGGACTTCAATGAAAAATTTGGATACACCGTGTGTACCAACATCAATTTCTCATGCTCGTAGATTAAATTTGTCAAATTGGGAAGATGAAAGTACCAAAACTCAGACTGTTATTCAACCACCTATTTGGCGTGAGCCCAACGATCATGATACTGATTGTTACTTTTGCTTATGCAAAACAGGAGGTTTTTCTGAAAAGTATTCGGAGAAGATCGTTTACCCTGATGTAAAAAGTATTACACCAGCTAAGATTGGTATTAGAAATCACTCTGACAACAAAAGTGACCGATCAACTCACGAATCAATGGATACTGACGATCCTAATGCAACTGAAGATTCTTCTTCGGAAGAATCAGATGATGAAAGTCCTAAATTTTTTGACCAAGACGGATTAGACGATTTTATACATGACCTTGATCTTCCAAAAGATAAAGCTGAACTTTGCGCTTCAAGACTCAAAGAGAGGAAACTATTGTTACCTGGCACTAGAGTACCTGTTTACAGAAATAGAGAAGAAAAGTTTATCAAGTACTTTTCAATGGACAGTGGGATTGTGTATTGTAATGATATCGAAGGACTCATTAATTTATATAAAATAAACTTCTATACGCCACAGGATTGGCGTCTTTTCATAGATTCGTCTACAGAAAGTCTGAAAGCAGTACTATTACATAATGGAAATAAGTACACTGCAATTCCAGTAGATCATTCAACTACACTGAAAGAATTTTATGATACTTTCCAATTACTCCTGATAAAAATAAAATACAATGTCCCTAATTGGCTTATTTGTGGTGACTTCAAAATGATAAATCTTATAATAGGTTTCCAATCAGAAAACATTAAATACCCTTGTTTTCTTTGCCTTTGGGACAGTCGTGCAAAGGGTGAACATTGGATAACGGAGTAATGGCCACACAGATTAGAGTGGACAGTTGGTCAGTATAATGTTATTTATGAAAGTCTTGTTGACAGAAAGAATTATTGCCACCACTCCATATAAAACTAGGGTTAACGAAGCAATTTGTGAAAGCCCTAAACACAGAAGGAGAATGTTTCAATTATATCAGATCTACATTGCCGCATTTAAGTGATGCCAAAGTTAAGGAAGGTATTTTTTTTGGGCCTGATATAAGAAAACTTATCAAAGATAATGACTTTATCAAAACCATGACATATATTGAAAAGGATGCATGGTTGAGCTTCAAAGATGCTGTACAGAAATTTTCAGGGAACAATCGAGATCCAAAGTTTAGAACTATTGTATTTAGTATGTTAAAGAATTTTAAAAGATTAGGTTGTTTGATGAGTGTGAAATTACATTTTCTCAAACCTCATTTGGATTATTTCCCAGAAAATGTTGGAGCATTCCGTGAAGAAATGGGCCAACGCTTTCATCAAGACTTTCACCAAAAAGAGCAACATTATCAAGGTCGATGGAATGTAAGAATTATGGCCGATTATTGCTGGTCTTTGCAAAAAAATTATAATGAACCTGCTAGTCATAAACGAAAGTCTCTTCAACGATCGTTTGACAAGAAGCGCGAACGTTTCCATAAGAAAACAAGCAATTAGTTTCAACTTCATTGGACATTCAATCGTAAGTCTTGCCTTAACTGGCTGGGCAATCGTAAGTCTTGCCTTGACTGGCTGAACGATTCAAAGTCTTGCCTTGACTGACTGGGCGATTCAAAGTCTTACTTTGACTGGCTGGGCGATACAAAGTCTTGCCTTTATTGGCTGGGCAATTCAAAGTCTTTCCTTGATTGGCTGGAAAATATTAAGTACTTCCTTGCGTAGCTGCACCATCCCAAGTCTTGCCTTAACTGAATGGGCAATCCTAAGTCTTTCCTTGATTGGCTGGGCAATCTAAAGTCTTGCCTCAATTGACTGGAATATATTAAGTATTTCCTTGCTTCGCTGGACAATCCCAAGTCTTGCCTTAACTGACTGGGCAATCGTAAGTCTTGCCTTGCCTGGCTGGACGATAAAAGTCTTGCCTTTATTGGCTGGGAAATCCAAAGGCTTGCCATAATTGGCTGGGAAATCTAAAGTCTTGCCTTAATTGGCTGGAAAATATTAAGTACTTTCTTGCTTAGCTGGACAATCCCAAGTCCAGCCTTAAGTGGCTGGAAAATATTGAGTCTTGCCTTAGTAAGCTGGAAAATCCTAAGTAAATTTACAATATTAAATTAATCATAATAGTAAAAAAATTTTTTAAGCCCTAACTGTTTTCCATATTCGCTCTTCTAGTAGTTATAACAAAAAACTGAGCCAATCGAAAAGGAACCCCCGAAAACCCCACAGGTAACATTTTCAAGGGACAATAGCATACCATCTCGGCGTTAATGAGTTAATACGCTAAATTGAAAAATGTCATTTCAAGGTTAGCCCACTTGTAGTGTGGAATTCAATTATTTCACGAAATGTAAACGACTAAATTCGCTACTCCCTTGGTTAGGTGGGTTAGCCTGCTCATGATTTGGTAGGGGTGATTTTTGGGTTTACGTGGATTAGCAGGTAGGTGGGTTAACCCACTTGTGGCATGGAACTTCATTATTCCAAGAAAAATATGCGACTAAACTTATTGTTCCCAGAGTTGGTATTATGTGCGGGATCCTTTGTTCTTTTTTAAATCCCTAAATTGTGGCCGCCATATTGGATCTTCTAGGGGTTATAACAAAAAACTGACACCAGCAATAGAAAGGGCACCCTCGAAAACCCCTGAGATAATATTTTGAAGAAAAAATATCATACCGTCAGCAATAGAGAATGCGTTGAATAAATCTGAATACCTCAGCGTTAATGGGTTAAAACGCTTGAACAAAAAATTTCAAATTACAATATTTTGGTGAAAAATAAAGATATCCTAATAAATCCAAGATTCGGATTCAGCGCATCAAAATCCTTCGAAAATGTATGGTCTGCTTTCTGGCTTTTGACTTTTGTCAAATTTTGTCGGCCTGTTATCTGGGAGGAATAACCCTTCCAGGTCATTTAGGTTGCCGATACGAGCATTAAAATCGCCTCCTAAAAACATTGGTAAATCTGGATAACCCGATATAACCCTGGAAAGGTCCTCCACAAAACTCTGCTCGAACAGCTTAGCATACATAGATGGGTTAAAATAAACTATACCCACGATGAATTGAAATTCCCTCCGCCAACATTTAACAAAAATACATGTAGGAGAAATCAATAATATTTCAAAGTTAAATATATATTTGTTTATAAAAATTGCTAAACCCCCACTAGAGCGCTCGACTCTAGCAGAACGTTGTGCATTACTTACAATAGCGGTGTGATCAGGGATCCAATTCGGGAATTCTGAATTCTTTAAAGTTACCTATGTCTCGCACAGGCAGATGATTTCCGAGCTGAGTACGTAATTTGCGATATCAGAAAAATTCGAAAGGCCGTGAGTATTCTCGAAAAAGATGCGAAGATTACTGCCATTAGGAGATTGATATGTGACATCCTTCTTAGCGACTTCTTTCTGTGCTGCAACTTGCTAAACCTTACCAGGCCTAGAAGGTTTTTGACATTCAGACTGAGACTTTTCCGGCTTTGAAGCGATTTTACCTATAAAGGAATGCAGGGAGCTATTCGATCCATCCGTTATGCGCCTTCGCCGTGTTTTGGATATGCTTCTTGACGAGGAGTGTGTTTCGGTCGAAATTCGTTCATTTCCCCTTTCATTTAGGAGGGATTCGACCTTCAGGGCAGAGAGCTGACGGTCCTCCTGCATGAAACTGCTGCCCTTAACAAACACGTTAATACCCGCAATTTTTAGCTTGGTGGCATTGTAGAATAGGGTTTTCCGCTCTTACCTTTCCTCTGGTGATCTGTCAAGAGTGACAGAAAGATTTAACTCATTGAAAGCTGAGCGTTTATTAAGAACCTCCTGCTTCCATCTGCTAGAACTGAAACACATCAGGACGGGCCTACTGCCTTGCGTCCTCCCCATACGATAAATAGTGTCGACGTTCGACTGATTCAGTGAGAGACCAGCGCTAGTGAGAATATTAAGAACGAATGACAAGAGGTCCCAGTTAGATTCCTTATCGTCCGATAGGTTGTGAATCAAAACATTGCATGAGCGGGCTTGTCGCTGAAGAAAGTCAACCTGTCGCTTGAGTGAACCACACTTTTCCTCTAATCCCTGATGACTTTCTTTCAGCTTTTTATACTGTGCTTTGGATGTGCCAAATTCAATCTTTAGAGCATCAAAATCGGACTTCAATTGAGCTGTGTCAGCTTTAAGAAGTTTGACATCCTTTTTGGTTTCCTCTGTGTCGGCTTACATGGAGTTTAAAAGTTGCACCACATTTTAAACGCCACTCATTTTTGTAAATAGTAGCTACTTTGAAAGTTGGAGATAAGAGCGATCGATAATAGCTGTCACCTCACACACACACACACACACACACACACACACACGTGTGCGCGCGCGCGAAAACAGCGCGCTAAGCCTGGACAAATCACGCACACTATCTGAGGGGCAATGCAAAAATTATAAAGATACCTGTTGAAGACCATAAGTTCCTCAGAAAGATACAAAACCGTTCAGAATTATGATAGAAAATCACAAAAACACGAACAAAAACTCACCCCATAAGGTGTCACAGCATAAAACGAGCGCGATATAGCAAAAAAAAAAAATTTAGCATTTGACTCGGAGACAAATCAAGAAATTCATACGCAGAACATGAGACACGTGTTGCACAGTGTTTAATTCGATTTTTTTATTTCTAGGAAAGAATTTTAAAAAAATATATCGTTCCAGTTCTGAATAAAATGTATAAGTGATAGCTTCTTAATTTATTTTGTTTAAATTGAACCATTATTTGAATTGATTATTCCTTCCATAATTTTAATATGTATTTTATTTGTATAATTTATCAAGAACAACCAATATATACCGGCGCGACCTGCAATGCCACACGGTACCACTTATATTAGTATATCACAAACAGTTTAAACAAAAATATGAAAACATTAATTGTCAATAATTATATAAACAACAATAGTATTTGAGCGGTGAGCCAGAGTATTGAGGTGAAACGGTAACTTCCTCCAAATAGTTTCAGCAAAACCACTCGCAAAATAATACATTAATTCAAATTTTGTTTTTTTGCATTGTTAAAAGTAAATCGAAATCTATTGCGAGCTTCTCTTCAAAATTCATTTTTTTAAATTTTTATTAACAAAATCTTAGATTATCTAATTCTGAAAATTTTGGATGTTAAAAATGGGAGAAGCCCGCCATGCGGAAAGTAATAATAAACATAATATCAATAAAAAAAGATTAAATCATTCATTTATTTAAACAAGGTTTTGCTAAAAACAAAGTAAAATAAACCAGGAAAAATTCTGCGGGAAACGGGTTTTTTAGTTCCCGGCTTTATCGCCAGTGGTCACTACTGATTTATTCGTGACTTGAGACTATCCTTGAGAAAACTGCAATCTCGGTAACACTGGAGAACTTATACCTGCGCATACCTCAGAGCGAGACGAAGCCCTTGCTTATGACTCATTATTTGAGAAAATATAAAATTATAATAAAGATATTACGGAATTTCCAAAGTTATTGAAGTATTTTGAATTAATACAGAGGAAAAATATACTAATTTCTCCATTTATTCCAGATCAAATAATGTGAGATTCTTTCAGAAAGGCTTTTTTTCCGCCAAAACTCTTGAAAAATAATGCAAAAACTGCCATTTCGATTATTTAATGTTTATTGCTACATATATTGATAAGACGGGCTTCTTTCGAAATCAAATTATACCCGAAACTACACTTTTAGTATTTAGTAAATAAAATGGAAGTGATTATTAAGCAATTTATCTCTTGGTATATTTCGGTAAAAAAAGTTTTTTTTCTACCAAAACACTAGAAAAATAATGAAAAATTTGCAATTTTGTTTATTTAATGTTGATTGATATACTTTTCTATTTGGCGGGCTTCTCTCGAAATTAAATTATATTCGAAACTACACGTTTAATATAAATAAAATAAAAGTGATTATTAATCAATTTATCTTTCCGTAGATTTCGGTAAAAACGTGTTTTTTTTCTACCAAAACACTTGAAAATAATGCAAAATTTGCACTTTTGGTTATTTAATGTTGATTGATATACTTTTTTATTTGGCGGGCTTCTCTCTAAATTAAATTATATTCGAAACTATACTTTTAATATCAATCAAATAAAAGTGATTATTAATCAATTTATCTTTTCGTAGATTTCCGTAAAAAAAAGTGTTTTTTTCTACCAAAACACTCGAAAAATAATGCAAAGTTTGAATTTTTGTTAATTAAAAAAAGTTCTTGAATTCCAGAAATTAGAAAATTCACGACAATTTAAAATTCTCTAATTTAAAAATTAAAAATATCCGATACTGTAATTTTCTAATCACTACATTTTCTATTTGGAATATTTTATTTTTGTAGAATTTTCAGTCGTCCTCCTGAAGCGGATTAGGTTTTGGGATTCTAAGTGCTGAATGAAATTTCTTGACCGCGCCACGCCCCGTTGACCCGAACAGTGGCCCAAATATGACAATTTGTTCCAAAACAGCCTAGCCTTAGAGCAGTGGTCAGCAAACTTTTTGCTTGATTTTCAGGTACGGTCAGGCTCCACCCCGACTTAATTTTTTCTACTACTTTTCGGTTTATTCATGTACCTTAGTGTATGTGAGCTTACTCCAGCAAGGGTCTGTTGTCCACAGGCATGTCAAAGTAAGGAAATTTTTCAATTTTTAATTTGTCAACTAGCGAATTGAAAATAGCATTATCAGCATCTACGAATTTTTCCGATTTTCCAAATTCGACTATTTTGTTGAAAGTGTTATTACCTTATTGAAAATTAAACTTTGAAATGGCGATGAATATGTCAAATTTCAACTAACTCTAATCAAAAAAATCTGCCCGTCACGCGGGTACATTGTTGTCGAGCGCTACGCGCGCGGCTCGCTTCGCTCGCCAGTTTGAACGTGCTTAGGGCGCGCCACTGTTGGTTCTCACGCTTCGCGCTCGATTATATATTTACCTCGCGCTACGGGCTCGGTCATTATATTTCCGCACATTCTCACGCAAACCTTTTAATATTAAGATTCAAAACATCCACCACTGTAATTTTGTGATTGTAAATTCTCTTTTGTTAAAAGAACTTAGCTCGAGTGTTTGAGATCACCTACGGCACGCTAGTGACGGTAATCGCACTCCGGAGCTCGGTATTTGCATTTCTCCCGCATTCGTGGACACACGTTTTAAAATCAAAGGTCAACGGGCCCAAAACTGTAATTTTTTGATTTTGAACTCCGTTTTGTTAAAGCTCTTTCGGCTTTAACGAACACATTCTGATCACGTATCTCGTGCTTCGCACTCAATTTTATCCAAAATGTCAACTTTTCTACATTATATGCAACAATTTTATATCAAATATGATACATTCTTTATCTAACTCTACCTGGGATTGCTTATTCAAAAATTTCAAAATGAGCAAATTGTATTTATCATGATTATTTTTATATTTGTTTCTTATTTTTCTTTAAATTGTATTCTAAGCTGCGCTGAAACATGTATCATTGTGATAAATTCTTATTTCCTAGTTTTTATAATTTTAAAAATTTTTTAATCTTATTTTTTACAATTAAATAAAAACTACTGCGCATCTGCGTAGTGTCTAATAAAGGAATATATATAGGGTTCTATATAGGATCCTATGTCCTCTTTCGTCTTTTCTGTCCTTTTTCCAAAAATTTAATTTTTTAATTTTTAATCTTATTTTTTACAATTGA
>NC_046665.1:23811303-23815658 GCF_010883055.1 Belonocnema kinseyi | reverse complement strand
AAGTTTTCTTCAACCCATCAGCATTTGGCCCGTATTTTCACCTCATATTTGAAGTCGGAAGAGCCGATTCCGGAGTGGTTGGTGGAAGGGCGTACAATACTCCTGCCGGAAATAGGAAACTTAGCTGACCCGAAGAATTACAGGCCAATAACTTGTCTGAACACACTTTACAAGCTATTCACAGCTATCCTAAATGATAGGATTGTTCGGGCAATTGAATCTGTGTGGCAGGAAAAGTATGAACAACGAGGCTCAAAGAAAGGCGTAGCGGGATATCGGGAGAACCTGCTAATCGATAGATGTGTCTGCAAAGATGCAGCATTCTACCAACGTGACCTATCGATGGCCTGGATTGATTATCGGAAAGCTTTCGATTCGACCTGGGCGTGCCACAGAGCCGCATTCAGGATGTGAGATCTATAAAGGATACCCTCCGAAGCAGATACAAACGTCTCATCCGGCAGATTTGGTCTTCCGAACTGTCGGCGAGGAACAAATTTGCAACGAATATGCTTGCCGTTCCGGTAGTACTCTATTCATTTGGAGTAGTTCCATGGACGAAGACCGAGCTCAGATCCCTTGATATCAGGACAAAAAAGGTATGAAAATGAACAAAAGCATGCATCTTAAGTCTTCTGTTCCGCGACTGTACATCTCACGCCGTCAAGGTGGTCGCGGAATATTCAGTCTTGAATGTCTTCACAACAGGACTATTCTTGGTACAGCACATAGAGTCGCAAATGGAAGAGACCCTCTTCTTAAAATGGTCAGGAATCACGAAGATGTGGGCAAAGGAGCGTTTCTGTACAAAGCAGCGGAGAAGGCTGTTGAAACACTCGGAACTTCAGTATTAAGGGTGAGCAAATGCATCAAATCTTATCTATCTCGAGTACTCACTCCTGAAAGCCCGGATTAAGATAGCACAAGAGAAAAACTTTTGTGAACAGCTCCTCGATAAGAGGATGCACGGTATCTTCCACAGAAATGTGAAGGATCAGTCAATGTCTTGTGAGCTAACGTTTGCTTTCCTTAAATCGCCTGGATTGAAGTCTGGTACGGAGGGTTTCATTTTGGCATGCCAAGACGGTGTCATATCCATCTTAACATACCGTCGCCACATTTTGAGCCAAGATATTCCTGATGATAGCTGCAGGGCGTGCCATGCACACCCCGAGCATTTAGCTCACATACTATCTAGTTGTCCAACTCACGCGGGAACGACCTACATTCAAAGGCACAATGCGGCGCTAAGAGTGCTTTATTATCATCTCTTGTCACTCTTACGGGATTAACCTTAATATCGCTCCCCTAAATGCTCCTAGGGAAACCGAGTCAAATGTCGAGACTGGGAAGTGCCGCATATACTGGAACTTTATATTCTCGACAATTGTTTCAGTTGTTCACTCGAGGCCTGACATGGTTCTTCTTGACTTCGAGAAGCGAACTATGTTCGTTATCGAATTTTCGGCACCAGCTGACAAAAACATCATAACCTAGGAGAATGGAAAGAAAGAGAGGTGTCGAGACCTTATAAGAGAGTTGCAACGATTGTACCCGGAATATTCTGTTAAACTAAACGTCCTTATCATCGGCGCTCTTGGAGGTGCCAAGCTTTCACTCGCTAATAGCCTAAAAAGCATCCCTGCGTGTCAACAATATGCTAAAACACTTGCGGGAAAAATGCAGAAGGCGGTAGTCCTTGGGTCGTTCCGTGTTCTTAGGGTGCATGAGGCTTTTGCTGGATCATCATATTGATTCCTTTACAGACTGTAACCACCTATCTCACGGTCATGAGACCTGGTTGTGGCTGAAATTTTACCGCGATTTCGCTGGGAGAGGATTTAACAGACTCTCAATCGAAACACTTGTCTATTCAGTTAAGTACTTAATCTCGTAAGCTTCTAAATCTGAATCAAAACCAATAGTGAACAATTTTAAACAAATTAGACAAATCTTTCCTCCAGAGTTTTGCCAAATTTTCTTGATTATTCCAAAAGAAGGAAGAGTTTCATCATCGCTTAAGTATAAAAGAACCCACATTTATTTTCTGTAATTCGTCCCCTTAAAAGTAAGCCATTTTACACTACTACACGAGTTTCCTTTAAAACAATGTGGCAAGTTGTCAGCAAAATTTTCATAATTTTCTAACGAAACTAGGTTTTCTACGATTTGACTACACTCTGTAATTGTATCATTTTCCAAACCTTCACCTGATGTAAAACGGCAACACAACTTTAATTGTTGCTTTAAAGCAAGAGTGAGAGTCACGTTTTTTGGCGAATTTGTTGATGTGGCACTCTCCTTGATTTTTTATGCTTGCCCTTATTACGTATTATGTTGAGGTAAGGCATTGCCGGATGCGCTGTGCTTCTTCCCAAACTCGTCCTTATAGTAAGGGATGTTATATGTCTCCTCAAACAAAAGGACAATAAAAATAAATTTATTTGGCCTAACAGATCTATCAAAATCGAGTTAGAAGTTTAAAAAAATTTTTTTAACAATAGCGTATACGAACCTTCTGCTCAGATGGGAAGAATTCCTGCATTTTTTCTGCTAGTTCTATGTACTTCTCTTATTAGATTCTCTAAACAAAAACGACTAGAGGATTCACTATTTCAGCATTACATATCAATTGTTTATTCTGTATAATTATATACAGGGTACACGGAAATTGGTCACGTACTTTTTTCTATAAACCCTTTAATTCGTAGAAAAGGACACACTCAGCAACATTTTGTCGAGTTTTGCGGATAACTTTCCATAAAAATTATACTCAATTGCAAATTTTCCATCAACGGTTGCTACAAGAGATTCATAAATAGGTCCCTGAAATTAAAAAAAACATACCATTTTTCACCCTGAAGATGACATGTAGAGGTGGTATCGAGATGTTCGGAAATCGTGAATCACGATAAATATAGTCTGTAAGTGTCGAAAGCATAAGGTATTTCACTTCTAAATTTTCCTTTTTCTCAAACAGACAAATAGTTTAATAAAACGATGTATATTATTGACAATCATGGCAATACTTACATTTTTAATAACAGTAAAATAATCCTTATCCTGCAAATTTAGCATTAGTTGCCGCTTCTTTTCAAGAACGTCCATTGTAGCATTTCTTCCAGGGCGCTTCAGAGAGTCCACTCTCGTCCTTGCTATTGAATCAACGTGGTCTTAATCTGCTTCTATCGCCTGCCACGTTTCCTCTTCTCCAAGTGAATTCGGTATGTCACTCTCTTTATTTAAACAACTATCAGAATGAAGAACTTACACGCCATTCTCAATTTTTGTGTTAGAGGAGCATGAAACAGTGTCCTGCAAATTTTATTTTATAGATAAAGAAAATATTTTATGAGAAGCGATTCAGTGTGAAGAATGGAGAAAATTAAAAATTTTCACATCTTTCTAATGCAGGGTGGCATTAATTGTTATATTCAAATTTATTAAATTTTAAACAGTGTTTCATTCAAAGATTCAGAACTAAACAAAACAAATAATCATTGGAAATTACAGTTTTAATTGTTCTACTTAAAAAGTTTTTATTTGCAAGTAAAATTGTTAAAGTTTGATATACACATAACTATAGAACATCTATTATTCATAGAAAGAATTCAAGTAAGTTGAAGAGATATTTATAAGTACTGAAAAGATTCTAAGTTAATGTAAAATTTGAAATTATTTCAAATAATTTAAACGAAATTTCTGTGTACACCGACAAAATCCGACTATTCATACCCTCGGCTTTTTTCCACAAAAATGAACATTTTTAAAAACTGAATTCGGAGATGCTATGAAATATCATAACGGACGTCCCCGGACTCTTTTTTGAGGGATAATAACAAAAAAATGTAATGTGCTAAATAAAAATGTTATGCACGTGCATTATTTTGAACTTACGTCGTTTTTCATCTCTGCCTTTCCGATAATTTGGAAATTATTTATGAAATAAACTTTTTTGATTGCCTGCAAACAAGATTAGTTTCGGGAGATTAGTTACTATGTTTATTTTTAAGTCCAAAGTTTTCGGCCAAAAATATTGTGTAGTTTGGAAGTAACGCTCGGGAGAATTGTAACACACATAACCTCGAAATATACACGCACATTGTTGGCAATATCAAAATTTGTTTGAAGAAAAAACACACAGAAAGTGTGCGGAGACGTCCGTTAGCATGTTCGATATCATTTCCCAGATTTTGAAGACATAATATTTCTTATCCTAGGAAAAAAGCCGGGCGAATCTACTAGGCAGTCTGATAAGTCCCTGAAAAATGAAACACGGAGACGTTTTTTTGGCCAAAGTCGTTTTTATTTTTCAACATACTCTCCTTTTAGGTCGATACAGCGAGTCCAACGAT
>NC_046665.1:23808662-23811203 GCF_010883055.1 Belonocnema kinseyi | reverse complement strand
AGAGGGAGCTCTTCTTAATATTTTGACACCAAAATCATGTCGATACACCTTACCGACTGCGAGTAAAGCCACCCACGCTTTAACTTGACAGACTGTAAATGGAATAATGAACAAATTATTTGTATTCCACGAATCCCTATACATTCCATTAAGACAATATAAAGTTTACCTATACAATTATTAATGCGTAAAAAAATTATGTACAAAATTTAAGTTTTTCCATATCTTGAGTGAAAAAATGATTAATAAACAAATAGAGGAGACAAGAGTTTGGAGCGTCAAGCTCTTCAGAATTTAATGAACTTTGATTTTTTTTAAATTCAAAATTGGACCAAAATTGAAAGCCCTAGACATTTTTGGACAAAAAAAGTGCATTTCCTCAATAGTTCGGTAGCCTCAACCCGACAAAGGGTTGCAGCAACCGAACCGGTAGGGTTCTGGTAACTCAACTTATCGGGTTGGAATAGTTCGTCTGGACGAAGCATGCGCAACAGTGTATTGAACCTAATTGGAATATCATATTATATATAATTGCAATAATAAATTCCAATAATAAACACAGTATTTACAATTACTATGATTACATAACCTTTACGGAGATAGATTAATGGTGTGAGAATTAATTGAAATTTGTCTGTGTGTGTCAATGTGCGTGTGTGTGATATTTAATCTATTTCTCTTACTGCAACGTTAAATAATACCAATAGTAAATATTGCGTTTCTTATGGTACATCGTTTTTTTTAATGTATTGAGATAAAAAATATGGTTTAATGTAAGTGTTTATTTTTATTCCGCGAATTCAATTTAAACTGATTACAGCAGAATCATTCAATTGTTTCTTTCCCTTTCAACAGACTCTACTAGTTGTTATTACATAAAATGTGTTAACCAAAAAGAGTTAAAAAATGAAGGAATTTTCATTTCGGTATTTCAATTTGTTCGCCGTGCAGCGCCGTCTCCTGCGCAAACGCATAGAGTGGGGTGTTTAAAAGAAGCGGTTAGCGTCATAATGCGCTTTCATAATCTTTTGTGAGTTTGTTCCATTAGTGTTACGTGAAAATACCTGATGCAACATCTGACTCAGTTTCAACTTCTGTTGAAATAAGTGAAAATACAATTAAAATACAGTGAAAATAAGTGTGATATATGACCCATGGCTTACAAGGAGCTTCTTGCATTGTGGGGCCTGGAAAAATACATAAAAAATTTGAAGGTAAGACTAACTTGCATTCTTTTATCTAAATTATTTTAATTTGAATTTGGAGTCGAAACTTCTTTAAAATCATTTTTATTTATCTTTATGTTTTATTATCATACCTTTCTTTTCTTATTAACTTTTTGTTATTTTTTTAATATTCAATATATTTGCCTATCTTCTTCATTCTATTTCTTTCTGCCGTTTGCATATAAAGGAGGAGATAGATGATGAGTGTTTTATGTTCCTCGCCAAGGAAAAAATTTCAGATTTGTTTCCAAAAGTGGGACCATACTCTAAATTTTTAAAGGAATATACGCAGTGGAGCCATCAGAGATAAAATATTTTAAATATTTTGGCGATATCCGTAAGTTTAGGATGTCAAATGTACTCAAAAAGTAATTTATTTATTAATAGGGTTATCCAAAATTACTTTTTCGCTACACTTGATAGAAGTTTGGAGTAATGTTTTTTGTTCCACAGATACAAGTGTCTTAACAATTAACTATTATTTAATTCTAACTTTTCTTGAGAGGGTTGCCGTTTTATTCATTTTAGTCATTTCCTGGTTTGGAACCTCTAAAAATGTTCCAAAAGTATTTGAATTTTTCTTAAAATTAAAAAAAATTAAAAATATTTCCTCAAGGGCATGTTATACTTAGAAAATTGTCGATTTTACTAGTTTTAGGATCCCCCGGCTTTTTTTCTAGAATAAAAAATATTTTGTCTTAAAAATTTGGGAAATGATAGCGAACATGCTAACGGACGTCCCCACATTTTTTGTGGGTTAATTAAAAAAAGTTTTAATTTGGCAAAATTTTATTAATTTGCATAGCGCTTAGGAATTAGTATCGATTTTTTTAGTGATACTAGGCAGTCTGATAAGTACCTGAAAATTCTAAGAGATGGCATTAGTATTCACTAATGTGAACCATTTTCGTCGAGCTTGATCCTTCAAATGACGCCTGTCAAAACTTCAGCCATTTATGTTTACGCATTTACAAGTTACAGCACTGAGAAGCGACTAACCTATGAGTTTTTTTTAATATGGAAAAATCTGAGTTTCGAGTTTTGATCAAGCACTGCTATCTTCGCAAGAAAACGATATACGAGACCAAGGCCAAGCTGGATAAGTATTACCCGGACTCTGCACCGTCGATTGGAACGATTCATAAGTGGTTTACCGAATTTCGTTGTGGCTGTACGAGCACAGTTGATGCTGAACGATCTGGGCGCCTAAAAAAGGTCACTACACCAGAAAATGTCGAAAAAATCCATGATATGATATTGAATGATCCCAAAGTGAAATTGAGAGAGGTAGCTAATGCTGTAGGCATATCATTGG
>NC_046665.1:23803833-23808562 GCF_010883055.1 Belonocnema kinseyi | reverse complement strand
ATTTTTTGTAACGTGGTAACAAGATGAGAATTGAAAGCAAACTGAATGTTAAATCAAAAAGCATGAAAGAGGGAGCTCTTCTTAATATTTTGACACCAAAAATCATGTCGATACACCTTACCGACTGCGAGTAAAGCCACCCATGCTTTAACTTGACAGACTGTATTTGTTATAAACTTTGTTTCATGAACAAATTAGCAAATAGTCTCACTATCGATAAACAAAATTTTTGTTTGCTGAAAGTATAAAACATTTTCCCTTGCCAATTGGGCAGTTTTCCAAAGGAGCAGGTGAAGCTCGGAATAAAGACTACATTCCCAGCTTCACCTGCTTCTTTAGAAAACTCAAATTGACAAGGGAAAATGTTTCAAAACATCAGGTCCATGCAATAATATCGTATGGACAGTTACAAGTTTTCTGCTGTTAGTTCAGGGTCTGCAAAAAACCTTGCGGTATTCCCATCATTGGATGTGCCTGAGCCTTGTTTTACTGCATCTATTACCAATCCTGTCTTCTGGTGAAAAGCTTTGCAAATTCGAGTCTTCTTCTTTTTCAAATCTTTATATACATCCGCATGTACTTGCCATTTCTTAAAATCTAGTCGATAGGCTATATGCAAAATATTTTCCATCAAGTGAATCCTAGCATGTAGTGTTGACAATCCATAATAATATGACTTGATATCTGTAACTTTTCTTTCGACTCTATCTAAGTCAATCATCTCTGTAGGTGTAGCTTGACAAATGTAGCAAGGCATAGATGATAAAGTTCCAGAAAGAACTTAGCAAACTTTTTGGTCCAGCATCGTCAACTTCATATAAGGTTTTATCATAAAAGTACCGGAATCGTTCTTCATTCTTGTGGGTTTCGTTTTATCTATTTCTTTTTAAAGTGATGATATTACTAAATTATTTTTTTCTGGAGTTTCTTTTGAGAATTCATATAGTCTTAGCCTGCAATATGATGTTAACAATGGATACCGAATACTCTAAGTGAAGTCGCAGTGGTACCATTGAAACGTGAACCATATCTGGATCATCTTTCTTTTGCTTGTACGTGTTTTGGCTTGAAGAACCATCACAACCGTATTTCACAATTAACTTCAAGTTGTGAGGTTTCCTTGTATCCGTAAATGAAAGAGAAATATCACGATCTTCAAAATCCGAGATATCGTATGAGCTAATAAGGATTTTAATTCGATTGTAAAACCCTTTGTCGTTACTTTGATCGAATGCGGATAACATTCTTCTTTAGCTTTAGCCAAATTGTCATATGGTGGGTAAATATCAGCATTTCTCTCTTTTGCCTGAATATGAATCATGTGATACTGACTTTTAGACAAATCAGCTTCCTCTATTAATGCCAAATATTCTTCTGATGTATCGGGAATCGGAAAATCATTCAGATTTTCATTTTCATCGAAAGGTAAAAATGAATTCATAAATTCTGATACTTGCTTCCTATGACATAGATTTAGCGAGCGTAAAAAAATCCTCTCTTATTTCGATGTCACTATATTTTTCCCGTATATCCATTATTTTCCATCATTTTGTCAAAGTAGAACAGTCTATAAAGTCACCTGAGTTTGGCCTTCTGCATTTGTCATTACTTTCAGGTTGAAATTCCACGACTAAATATGTGTTCAACCAACCTGTAAACTTGTGGTTAAAACAAGCTTTACTAAATGCTGAACTCTGCCATTCCCTTTTAAAATGAAGGATAAAAGCATAATTCAATTTGTTTTTAACATTTCCCAGTTGTTTATCGCTAAAATTAAATTCTCTTTTTAAATACTGCGCCAAATCTTCCACACCTCCATTGACATAAGAAATCAAAAAATCGGATAGGGTCCATTTTGTCTTGACGGAAAACCATTTATTGGACGAATATTAAACTCAACTAATTATTTTACAATTGCCTAAAATTATTTAGTACTTATATGTATTATTAACACAAATCCCTAGAATTATAAAACGAAACAAATAAAGAAAACAAATGTAATTTAATGCAGAAAATAATACAACTGTGAAAATAAAACTCTTAGTCCAATGCACATATTTCTGAAAGAGAAGTTTGAGACAACTGAAAGCTATTAAAACAAAACATAACTCTGGATACCATGACTATGAGCAAGAATTCTATTTCTCAATTTTTCCTTTGAAAGAGCCAGATTTTTTGCTACGTGAAACTGCTGAAATTTTTTATTTTATTTGTTTATAAATATACAGATTGTTAGATTTTACGAAATATTAACGAAGATATATTATTTTCAGGAATATCTGTACCCATTCTGGTCAACAAAGAAAATTTGATATTTAATAAAACCTTAAGTTTAAATATTTTGTCACAATAATTGATTATAACAACGGTTATTATAAATATTTAAATCAGGTTTGTAATTCAGTGTCATTCCTACATTAATATGAAATAATTTTAGCAACAAAACATTGTTTAGCGATAATAGACTATTTTTCAATTTGTTCATAAAATTTGTTTATAACAAATGAATGGAATAATAAACAAATTATTTGTATTCTATGAGTCCCTAAACATTCATTTAGGACAATATAAAGTTTTCCTGATCAGTTATTAGAGCGCAAAAAATTGTAATGTAAAGAATTTAAGTTTTTTCATAATTGGAGTGGAAAAATTATTAATAAACAAATAGAGGGGACAAACGTTCGGAGCGTCAAGTTCTTTAGAATTTAATGAACTTCAATTTTTTTTTTTCATTTAAAATCGGACAAAAATTGAAGGATCTGGTCACTTTTGAACGAAAAACGTATATTTCCTCCCACTGCGTGACGATGAGATGGCGTTTGATTAAATTCCACCAACATTGTCGCCATATGCACCAGACTTTGAAAGAGACTGAGGAGCTTGATTTGACTACCTAATTGTAAAGACTACATGTACCCGCACCAAGTGTTCTCAGTGTCCCCATCAAGACATTGCGCGCTCAGACAGCAGTTCCGTGTACCGTTACGGACCCGCGTTCTTGCCGACTACCAGCATCAGTAGCGTTACTCTCGCGAGAACTATAGCTAGTATAGTGAAGTTTGTTTCTCACGAGCCGTGCAAACAGACCTTAAAAGAAGAAGAGATTCATAACAATAGCCCCTTAAATAATACTAATCCGCTTTTAAATTCATTTTTACCAACTAGTGATTCCTTTTGCACCGACCATATTCCTCACAGTCAATTAGATAACAGATCTAAAGTATCAATTCCTTCTCCTAGTCCAACAAACGATTTTCTGACATCTACACGTCCGCGAAGTACGGATAATATCCATGCCGCAGTAAGAAAGTGACACATAAAGTACGACCGAAAACTAAATAGCAATGCAGAGGAATTCCAAACTCAAGTTGAAGAATGGGGAGATGAAATATGGCGTCGCGTCAGGCCTACTGGTCGCGCGCGTTTTTTCTCTGTATGTTTTCGGCTATGGTGGCTTTTTCTCACTGAAATTAAGTCTGAGTTTTTGAAGGTGAAGTGCGGGGCTGGGGTTCAGCTGAATTTTGTTTTGTGTGGTGAGGTTTTTGCCTAAATTTTCTTGAGTGTTACTCGGTGAAAATCGAGAGGTGGCTACTATCGGTAGATCAAACATTGACTCTCAGTCTGGCAAATAGCTGACCGGGCCAGATTCATACTAAGAATGGATGCTCCTGGTATGACTTCTGCTAACGTGTTACGATTTGAGGCCATGCTCTCTTCCATAAAGAAGAATACGTCGATCACCAAAAATGATGTAGCTGCCCTGAAGGGTTCGGTCGCTCTGATTCAGGGCGAGTTAGACCTTCTAAGAAGAGAAACACTGATACATGCAATAACGACCTAGTTTCATCTGCTCGAGGGGTGCTCTCGAAAACTGAAGCAGAATCTATTGTGGTGAAACCTGCTTTTCGTCTGGGGAAATGCCTAGTGCCAAACCGGTATTTATTAGGTTGAGGTCTCCATCCCAAGGTTTCAGGTGTTTCAAAAAGCGAAATCATTCGCGGCAATGAACCTGACAATCTCGAGTGAAAGGTCGAAGCTTGAAAGGCAGGCGAGAAGGCAGCTAATTCAGAACAGCAGTCTGAGAGATAGAGGTGTCGAGGTTATGTTGAAAGATAATCACTTAGAATTCGACGGGAAAGTGCTGTTATCTGAAGACATTAGTCCCATGTTTGCTGGCCTTCCTTACAATTGTTTAGCCCTGGAATGCTACCCTTTGTCGATGCGACGAACACGCACCAAAGGTTTTCTGTACTGAGCCGCAGTGGGGTAGCATTCCAGGGTTAGATACATATCTTGAGACGAAGGACACAGTCAGAAGATAGACGGATAGACGCCCCAAGAAAACTGGTTCAGGGTCGGAATCAGCTTCTTCGTCCGAAGACTCTCGTCGAAACTGGGATGACTCTACCAGTGACTTTCTGCCCGGAAACTGACTCCTGAATTCCTTGACAAAAACTCCACGAAGAGGATCGAATAGCTCCCGTAAGGACAGAAAATGATCTGTCCTCGGCGGCGAGAGGGACGTTAGCTCGGATTGTTTTCTGGAACCGTCATGGATTTTATAATGTCGGCCATTTAGCAATGTTTAACTTGCACATGGATATTTTTTGCTTGAGCGAAACCTGGTTCCCATCAGCGCTTGCAACCCCTTCTTGGTTGTCTCAGCATGTCTCATTCATTGTGGTATCGAAGCGCGTAAGTAAATTTGTTAAAACTAGGGGGGGGGGGG
>NC_046665.1:23795231-23803733 GCF_010883055.1 Belonocnema kinseyi | reverse complement strand
ACATCAATGCGCGGATCGGGGATTTGAATCAAGTATGCCCTGATGTTATACCGGTGGGGGCGAATGCGAGCTCGGAGAGACTGTGGTATCCGATCCTGTAATTTGTAAACGTGGTATTGCCCTGATGATTTAGAATTACGTGGTATTGTTACACGGAATGGAAGATTAAAGGATGGTTGTCCGGCTAGCTTTACTCGCCTCTCTCCTGAAGGGGGGAAGTACTATGGAGTATGTGTAGTTATCGCTTCCGGGAGAAGAGGGGGTACGAGAGGCTAACACCGTAATGCATGAAGTTAACAGAAATGCAAGGCTGACCTGAAGCTTGATCTTTCTTGGGGTGTAAATACACATTCCCTTCTGGATGCCCAGATATCAAAGAATGAAATCAAGTCTGCTATCCGCAAATGTAAAACAGGGAAAGCCCCTGGATACGATGGTGTTCCTGCCGAGTTTTACCATGCTTTATCCGAATTAGGTCTAGACTATTTTGAGTGTCTATTCAGGAGAATCTGAGAGACTTCGGGATATCTAAAGAAAATCAAGGTAGGCGTCATGCAGTCTTTTCCTCTCATTTAATTTTTGTTTGTCGCGATTATGTTCTTAAGCGTGTAGTGATTATCATGTTGCAGTACTGATTATTCACTTTTTTCTCCGCGTGCATTCTTTTGAATTTTCTTGAAAAATCGAAAATTTAAATTTTGAAGGCATATAAAATACTGGAAAATCCAAAAACTACATTTTCTCGTTTAAACTATGCAAAATACGGAAAACCCGACTAAGCCAAAATAGTGCATTTGAAAAAGATCCACAAATTTGTTACTCCCATCTGACATAACGCTGCTGAAGTTTGGTGACCTCAGCATAAGATACTAAGTAGCTATAAATCTCGGTTAAAACTAATCCGCCCCGCCCCCCGCTCCTCCCCAACTCTCATTAATCGAATTTTAGTGGAACTGTTGTTGTAAGTCGACTCTCCGCTCTAGACGCTTTAAGAGACTCTTTAAGTGAACTATTAGAAGATAAAGCAACAGGGAACCACAAATGCGATGTAGAACACGATGCGGTAGAGAATGCAATTGACAAAGTCTGGGTCACTGAGGTTAGGGAAATAATTTAGAACTTAAAAAACGGTAAGGCTGCTGTGTAGACGGTATATGTAACGTTTGAATCGTAAAAATATAATTAGAAATTACCCAATTCAGTTGATGAAAAAACGACAGAGAGTTGCAATAAAATGTTTAATAACAAAATTTTTTAAATGGATACACTTTTTTTTTAAACGAGACAATGAAACTACGTCTGTTTTAATACCAATGCATGTTATGAATTATAATAATATACATTTATAGGAAAGGTGTACAATTTCAGGTGTAAACTCGAGTACGAAATACGAGATGAGAATGTGTTTGTTAAAGCCGAAAACGCTTTAACAAAAGAGATATCACAATCGCCAAATTACTGTTGTCGATGCTTTGACCTTTAGTTTTAAAAAGTCTGTGCACAAAGACCGAGCGCGAGATAAATACATTATCGGGGGCAAAGCGCGAGACAAATATATTATCGAGCGCGAAGTGCTAGAACCAACAGTTCCGCGCCCTAGGCGCGCTCAAACCTGCGAGCCGCGTGCGCAACGCGCGATGAAAATTAGCCCAGGAAGCGGGCATATTTGTTTTATTAGGTTAAGGGAATGTGATACTTCGACGTGTGGTCAATTGGGGACAGTTCCCCGGCTTTGTTCCACAAAAATTAAAATGTTTTAAAACTGAATTCAGAGATGCTATAAAATATCATAACGGCTGTCCCCGGACTCTTTTTCGAGGGATAATAACACAAAAATTGTATTGTGCTAAAAAATGTTATGCATATGCACTATTTTTAGGTTAGGATCGTTTTTCAGGTCTGTAATTCTAATAATGTAGGTCTCTGTCGTACTGATGCTGTCGGTAGCACTCAAGAATAATTATGGGAGAGAATTGTAACACACATAACCTCGAAATACGCGCACGTCAAATTTAGCAAAATTAAATTTTTTTGAATTAACCTGCAAAAAAGTGTGCGGGGACGTCCTTTAGCATGATTTCCCTGACTTTCCCCTAACATTTAGACGAATTTCCCTGGCAGGAAATTATTACAAAAACGAGTAAGGTTTCAATAATGCGCTAAGCAAAATAGTGAGACAAGCCAGAAAAATGTGCTTTACATGGCAGTATGGATAAATTAAGATCAGACAACTCAGTGGCGCCACTAACTAAAAACAAAATGTCATATAATGACATTATAATGTCTATTCGTTTTTGAGAAAACAGGGCGGCGCTAGCTTGCCGTCAACTCAGAGGCACCCTCTAAAAAAAATCATGAAATTACAAAAAATGACTAGGTTAGATTTGTTTGCTATTTTCTGCTTTACAAGGAGGTATGAATCGCTTTTGTAAAATCAACTCTTATTTAAAAAGAGTTGCCCCCTGAAATGAAAAAAGTATTGAAAAATGAATAAGCTATTTTCTTTTTCTATTTATCTGCTTTCCAATGTGATATGAAACACTTTTTTAAAATAAATTGTTATTTTTAAAAGCAACCCTCAGTGCTGCAAAAACGTATATAAAAAAAAGAAACTATCTAAATGGAAAATACTTTTAAAATATTCACACAGTATTTTCAGAGCATAACTGAGGAGCAAAATTATTCTTCACCGCTAATCGCTACAAAAACAACCCCCGTATTTGTATCCGAATAAAAACCTGCAGACTGATGCCAAAAATTGTATACATTAACTGTTAGAATTATTGTGCTCGTTCTTTATTTTCCAATGACATATGAATTGCTTTTGTAAAATTAACCCTTATACAAAAAAGCAACACCCTGTAATGAAAACACGTATTGAAAAAAGTAGTTATCTACATAGATGGAACTTACTTATAAAATAGTAAAATGTTACTTTCAAGCATAATTATTTCTCACCCCTAATCTTTACAAAAATAACCCTCATAATGTGTAAGCTAAAATTTCAACATCTTTTACAAAATTCTTTTCCGCTCTATGTGTGTATATTCGAAATATATAATTTACCTTTTTCGATGCATCTTTTAATGCATTTAGACAACTTCCAGAACAACAAATTTTAAACGAGAAAAATCCATTTTCACATAACGAACAATCTAAATTTTCAGAATGATTGAAATTTTTTTGAGAGAAGACTTTTTCTAAAATAATTTTTTCAACTAGTGATTAAGACTATTTTTAAAGATAAGTTGAAATAATTTTAAAACCCTAAAAAGCAGTTGTGTGACTAGGGATACTGGGCATATCTACATTTACGTTCTGTACATAATTGTCACATAATATCAAGTCGCCAATTTATTCTATCCTTTAAATACAGGGTCGTGGTGTTTCTACTAATAAATATTCAAGATTCGAACTTGTGAAAATTTGATTTTATTAAGTTAGTTCGGTTTCTTTATTTTTCTAACTGCCCCAAGAAACCACCCCTAACGTGAAATATGACTTAGTTTGAGGAGAAGGTCTTTGAGAATCTTTTCGACTCTGCTACTATCAAAACTTCTCAAATTTCGAACATATCCAGGTAAATCAGTCACCTGGGTTTTCGACAGACCCAATGCTCCGAGGTATGAAATTCTAGCATCCCCAAAAAATACCCTTGTCGCAAAATTGATCTGACTTTGATTGGTAGTAGAATATGTACATTTTTGGACACCTAAATTAGTCAAACCCATATAAATTCGATCTTATCCAGGTAGATCGGTTTCATGATTTTTTTATCGACTCAATGTTGTAAGGAATCAAGGTTTAGTATCCCCATAAAACTACCCTTATCGCCAAATTCGTCTGAATTTGATTAGTGGTACACCATGTACATTTCTGAACAACTGCATTAGGGAAACCCATACAAGTTCAACGTTATCCAGGTAGATCGTTAACTTGACTTTTTTATCGACTCAATGCTGTAAATGATCAAGTTTTATTAACCCCAAAAAACTGCCCTTATCGTGAAGTTAATCTTAAATTTATTGGTATTATATGACAATTTTGTACAGAACGGGATGCATTTTTTCGAATGTGATTTGGACCAATTGTTCTCATAGATAAAAGAAGAAAGATAAAACACAGATAAAAGCCAAAATGTATTTTAAAACATACATGTAGATCCCCAGCATCCCTGTTCAAAAAAGTGGTTTTTACGATTTTAAAATGATTTCAACTTATCTTTAAAAATAGTTTTAATAACTATATGAAAAAATTAACACACCTAGACTGAAAAATAACTTTGATTAGAAATAATTATGATTAAAAATACCATGTTAATATTTTATAAGTAAGTTCCATCTATGTAGATATCGACTTTGTTCAATACATGTTTTCATTACAGGGTGTTTCTTTTTGATAGAAGGGTTAATTTTACAAAAGCGATTTATATGGCATTGGAAATTAAAGAAAGAACCCAAAAATTAGGAGCACAAAAATCCCAGCATTTAATGTATACAATTTTTGGCATCAGTCTGCATTTGTCATAATTTTGCTCCTTATTTATGCTTTAAAAATACCGTGTTAATATTTTATAAGTGTTTTCCATTTAGATAGTTTCCTTTTTTTAAATACGTTGTTGCAGCACAGGGGGTTTCTTTTTAAAATAAGGGTTGATTTTACAAGTGTTTATATCATATTGGAAAGCAAATTTTTTTTTTAAATCTAGCCTAGTCATTTTTTTAAAACTTTTTTTCATTACAGGGGGTGATTTTTTAAAATAAGGTTTGATTTTACCAAAGCGATTCATAGCCCATTGTAAAGCCGCTGAGTTCTCTGACTACAGGATATATATAAAAGCATATGTATCTAAACTGTAAATAAAGAAATAACTACAAATAAAAAACTAAGAATCGAATTATATTTTTAAAGAATGTACATTGAAACAATATTTATATTGATATTAGGAAATGTTTCCAAACTATTATAAAAACATATAAATTTCTATTTTCCCTGACAGCTGTTTCATTTCCCTGACTTCCCTGACAACATTTATTTTTCCTGATTTCCCTAACATGTGGCCACCCTGTTTGAAGACAAAATTTTTATTATTGTAGAAAAAGCCGAGGGAATCTAACACTGAGAAATCGATACTAATTCCAAAGCGCCAGACAAATTAATTAAATTTAGCAAAATTAAATTTTTTTGAAGTGACCCACAAAAAGTGTGCGGGGACGTCCATTAGCATGTTCGCTATGATGTCCCAACTTTTTAAGACCAAATATTCATTATTCTAGGAAAAAAGCAGGGGGAACCTAAAACTGGTTAAATCGATCATTTTCTAAGAATCACATGCCCTTAAGCAGTTTGCCTTGTATCACAAAAGGTTAATTTTTTTATATTTCCCTAATGTTTTACATGTGTAATGTTTTAGAGTTCAATGTTCTGACCTAAATGTTGCGTCAATTGTTTGACTTGTCGGACCACGCGCTTCAGGCAAACTAAGGAAATATGTTCCCCAACTTTTGTAACCAATAAATAAATATTTTCTTTTCTACCTTAAAAAAAGGTCTACAACGTTTCTCGCTCTCACAAAAATCTCTCTAGCACGAGCTAAGTCATCTGTTCCGAGCACAGGAATTTATTACTTCAGAGTACTTTAATTTAATATAATCAATTCCTTTTGCTGAAGCTTTTCGTCGGGGCTGGGAAAACCATTATCATGCTCCTATACGTAACTCCATACCAGCCATAAGGGCCTCTTTCATGCGGAGGCTCACAGCTGTCTATCTTTTTTTTGTTTAATGACCCTAATTTTAACTGTTTAAAAATATCAAGAAAAAGATACATTGAAAAATTGTGAACAAGTTGACATCATTTAAGCAGGAAGATGCAATGAGTAAAACCTAAAATCTCGTAATACCTTTGAAATATGTTAAGCTTTTATTTATTCCGTGTAATTTTGTAAAATATAAGAATCGTTTACCACCTTGAGTAGAAAATAATATAAAATTTTATATAAACACATTATCCAAGATATTTAATCATAAAGCTTATGAAAGAGTAAAAAGGTATTTCTAAAAGTCATACAAATTTATAACGTAGTGGCTAGCCTGTCGGCGCCGGCAAACATTGCATGCTGCCGGCTTTCTTTCCTTTATTTTACATTTGTTTTAAATCGTATACTGATGTATGTTGATGCGCTGATTACAAACCTGGACATGAAAACACCGGCAAATATAATTTTCAGTGTTAAAACTTTAAAAAATTACGTTTTTTATTTACGAAGTTTATATACACTATATACACTATTTATATATACTATTTGCGACTCAAGAATTACTATTGACGTCTGGTGGGGGCGGAAATGCACACCTGTGACTGGTTACAGAAATAATTTTGGTCGCACCCCTATCCCTTTTCCAACGCCACATGGGAGCGAGAAAGCACCCTAGTGACTGGTCAAAGAAATAATTTAAGGTCGCACACCTACCCCTTTTCTAACGCCTTGCGGAGGCGAGAAGACACCCCTGTGACTGGTCACATGCATAATGTTGGTCCCTATCTATTGCCAACGTCTTATGACGAGGCTAGAATGAATTCCTGTGAATAGTCACAAATAATGTGTTATATATTTCATTGTACATGATTCTTGTAATTTAATCGAAAAATGGATTGTTTACCTAGACGCTCGGCTTTAAGAATGGTTTATTTTTACCATTACTGTAAGTTTTTTGTCGGTACCCATTTTTTATACATAACCTTTTTATGGGTTTTTTCATATCACTTTTTGGAGAGAGTTTGCATTCGGTGACACCCACCCCCAATCAAAACCTCATACCTATCCAGCAGTCCCACTTATTTTTCATATCACTCCCAGAATATGAACAGGAGCCTAACTCATTTCGATTATCCCATTTCCGTGTATCGAGTATTTCGATTTTTCTTTTTACAAACATGATTTTTATCAGTTTTGAAATTAAAAATTATATTTTCAGGTATTTGTATGACTGTACACGTAATTCGCTTTTATTTCGTATTTTGCTCTTCGCGAAAAATAGCCGGCAACCAACAATCTTGCCGGCGCCGGTAATGTAGACTCCACCAATTAATAAACTGAAAACTCACTACCAATTAATTGATTATGAATAATTGATTTATAATTTTTTCAAATTTTCTATATTATTGGGCCTTGACACCTCTCAACAATTTTGCCAAATATTGACTCTGCATTTCGAAAAAAACAAAAACAACTTTTTAGAAACTCCGCCAACACATGCAAACTATAGGGGTATACGGGCACTGTTATTCCCTCGATGGCCGCTCGGAGCGCATGACGTCACGAGTTAGAATGATCCCTATCGAAAAGAATCTTTGAGTATATACTAAAAATTCTTTAGGTCAAAGAAGCTCAGAGAAATTCTCCGCTGGCACTCAGGCAGATATTTTTAAAGGTCCAGGAAGCTCGTTTAAATGGTCTGAAGGCTTTAAAATATCCTTTCCGAAATTGAAATAAGAATACGATCATAAATAACAAGCAGAGAGGCTATCTCAATAGAGTAGCCGACACTCAAGGGTCCTTTGTTAAGCTTTCGGATTAAAATTTAGAACATTTTTGAATTTAACTAGAAAAT
The DNA here is from genome assembly GCF_010883055.1 of Belonocnema kinseyi. NCBI lineage: Eukaryota > Metazoa > Arthropoda > Insecta > Hymenoptera > Cynipidae > Belonocnema > Belonocnema kinseyi. The sequence continues at coordinate 23,796,120 of NC_046665.1, read as the reverse complement.
TGTATATCAGTATATAAGTTATAATTATAAATAAGTATAATGAGAAAATTCATCAATTAAAAAAAGTGTTAATAATTTGAAGAGAAATTTAAAAAGGGAGAGCGGATTAGCCACGACCAACTACTGTAAATAACTCTGCCCGCCCGGTACGTGACGAATACAAAAGGAACATTATATTACCGTCGCATCACTCTTAAAAGGACCACTAAAAGGATCTTGAAAAGGACCCAAATCTCTCAAACTATCTCCGAGACTATTTTGTTTCAAATCGACTTTGTTTATAGGCTCAAATGGGTCAGGCTATTTCGCTAAAGAAAACTCAGAGATTTCTTTCGGTAGGGATCTATATCAGTCCTTCAAAACGTAGGTTCGAGGTAATCAGTTAAAGCACTATTTTCAAAATGCCAGGTATGCATTGTATACCATGTATGAAATCTGATAGTTAAAAAAAAAATTACCATAAACTTTCAATTAGGAGCGCAATATATCTAGTATTATGGAATTCTCGCGAAAAAAGTAATCCTCTTAATTCTCTTTTGTATTTTATAAGAACGAATTTACAACTTTTTCCAGATACAATTATAATCTACAAGTTGCAGACGTACAAATGTACGAATTTGTTCAAAAATGGATTTTTTACGTTTTAAAATGTTTTGAAGAAATAAAAAATTTAAAAAGCAGAAAACACCTGAATATTTTACCTTAATATGAAGAAAAGGCTTCCTAATGAATACAAAAGTGCAAATTTCCTGGCCTTTAAGATTAACACAGGAATGTAAACTGTAGATAAGCTAAAACAGACTATCCCCATGAAGAAAAACAGCGTAAATACTGTAAGCCGTTGTAGTCTTGTCTAGAAATAGAACAATTATTTTAATACTTAATATTG
>NC_046665.1:23789594-23795131 GCF_010883055.1 Belonocnema kinseyi | reverse complement strand
AAGATTCAAAGCTTTCTATGTAAAACAATTCAGTTTCAAATTGTTTTCTTTTCAATATTTGGTTTAAATTTATTCGTCTTAAATGAACAGTGAAATATTGCTTAATATTAAATAATTCTTCTTTTTCTACATTAAGAAATTTCAAATTAAATGGGTTAAAAATTAAATAATTTAGACTCACAATATTTTTAATTTAATAAAAACATTTAATTATGCCTATATTATTATGGATTTATTTTTAAGCGGAAAGTAGTCAAACGCACGTTTACATTTTTTAATGGCTGAAAACATTAATAGAAGTAATATATTAATAAATTTAATTAAAAAAAATATATAAAGGAATACCTGAAACTGTGAATGAAAAATATATTATTGATAAATCATGAGTACAGATCCATTTTTTAAATAATTTACTTTATTATTTATTATATTATATAATTTATAATATTTATTATATTAAATAATTTACTTTTAAAAACTTGTAATTTTTTATTTTTTTAACACTATAAAACTACATTTTGAAATTCTTCAATTAAAATGTATGCTGAAAAATAAAAAAATTTAACTGGAAAATTTTGAAAATGACAGATTTTCGAATTAAGTATTCTAAACTAAATGGTATAATAATTTATGAAAATCACAATTTAGGAAATTAAAAAAAAGGTTGAAATCAAAGTTGGACAACAGTTTTATTATACAAATTTTGTAACATTCGCGGTCAAAAAATAAATTCACTATAATTTCCCTGTTTTCCAGGTTTCCTGGTCCAGCGTCCAACCTGCACTGCATTATATAATTTTCGTTAGTCAGAACTTTCCACTTGACTTCAATTTCATTTTATTTGACACAGATAGGTCATTTTTTGTCAGCAGAAAGAAGTTATGAAACACATAACCTAAAATTATAGTTAATCCGTATTTTCCTTTAACGATCTTCAACATTATTATAATACATTTCATAAGGATTCAAATATTTATACACCTGAAAAGTACAAGAAATTTTTTTTCTTACATTTTGCATTTTAAAATCCCATACGTTTGCCGCCTTTCTTATACAAGATGGAGAAATAAAGCGGTGGGTCCTTATTGGTTCGGCTTTTTTACTTGCGCGTGGCTAGACCATGTATTTATTAGATCATGGATATATATATCTAACTACATTTTCGACCATATTGAGGTGCTGCCCTCTTCAACTTTTCGTCGTTTCTATGGTAACCGCGTCCTTCGACCACATTAATGAGCGGGGTGGAGCCGGGGCGCACACTGAAAGTTGTTGAATTCCAAACCGAGCGTAATTTTCTGTTTCTCGCGTTCGCCTTCGACATCACTATCGCAATATTTGCTATAGCTGAGTTGGTCGGCTGGCTCTGTACGCGAAAAATGTTGTGAACGCTGAATTACCTAATTGTATTAAAATTACAGAGAGCCTAAAATTATTCTATTTATTATTATTTTTAAATTGATTAATTTCTCTTACGGTTGCTTTGAAAAGAGACATTTTCGGGATAATAAATAAATAGATTAAAAAAAATTCTTTTCGTACTTTAGAATTGTAGTGACATTTCAAAAATTCTTTTTTTAATAAACATAACATTTAAATGAAATTGAGTTAAATTTTAAAATGAAATAAAATTTTTTCACCAGATTTCACAAATTGAATATTTATTTGCAATTTAGTTAATAAATCGAGCATCATATAAATCATTATGTAGTAAATGAAAGGTGATATAGTAGTGATCTTAAACAAAGTTTGTTTTTAGTGTATTTTTTATTCTTAGTTTTTATTAAGTACAATTACAAGTTTATGTACAATACGCATTTTAACCGTTTTATTGGATACAGATATATGGACAAAAAGCTCAGGAAAGTAATAATTAGGATTATAACTGAATCATAAAAAGAAAGAATAGATCTAGAGAAGAAATTATATTAAAATAATCTGCACTCAGTTTACTGAGCCCTCTCACCAGAAGTATCCGACATTGTGCAGTATTCTAATAAGTAAATTAAATTTACTTGAACCGTATACAAAATTCAAAGAAAAGGCTGAAATGTGAATAATTTTTGGACAATTGTTACGGTGGCTACTAGACAGAAAAGCAGGAAATAATTCGCCATAATTTTCGAAGCAATTGGGAAATTTTTTGGAATCTTCAAAAATTTTAATTTTCAAAAGCAAAAAAGGAAACACAATATATTAACCGATTTTAATCAATCAATTGGATGTCAACCCACAAATTCTTTTCGCTCAGCTCAAACGATTTGACTAATTTAATCATTTTCACCCCGCCATATAATAGATAATGTATACATATTAATATAATTATATTAATTATATTATATCAATAAAATATGTATATACATATGTATATATTTATATAAATAAAAATGAACTAATAATGCGTACCTACTTGCAAAAAATAATTTTGCTGAAATATTTCATTGACTTTCAATTTTGTCAATAATATTACTAACTAAATAAATAATTAATTAGCTGAATATGATATTTAGGTATTTTTTCGTTTTCTATTTTTTAAATAGAAATATGAAAATAGAGTGTTTTTTTTTGCACATGAAAAGAATTCTTGAAATTGTCCCGAATTTTCACGTAAAAATTCTAAGTGTTATACTTTTTACCAATAAAATAGTAAAATAAAACATTTTTTGATATTATAATAAAGTATTGTTTAGTTTTCTTTTCTTTAAATAGAAATGTGAAAATAAAGTGTATATTTTTTGCATTAAAAGAATTATTTAAATTGTCCGGAATGTTCACGTTCCCAATAATGATTAAATTCCGGAAATTTAATATTGACAAAAATATACCATGTGGTATATGGATGGCCCCAAATAGTAAATTGTTTATCTTGTATCGCTAATTGTATAATTCAGAATTTATATAATTCGTTAAATTGTAATTGCGGAGATTTTTAAATTGGGTCACTTTGTATTCTCAAAATTTTGTTACGTTAATCTGTATATTCGGCATCTCATTTTGCATTATTTTTTATTATTAGTCCTTTTATTTATTACAGTCACATATTTTTTCTGCTTCTGTTTCTCATCAGCCATTTAAAATTTTTTTTAAATTCCTATTTTTCCTATTAATGAAACCTAAGAAAAAAATTCCCGGTTATAGAAGATGTCTCGATGCTGAGAATTAATATTTTAAAGATTTACTTTTTTTCTTTTATAAAACTTTGACTACAATTAGGAAGTACAGCCAGGATTTCATTAATAATAAATTTTTTCAATGTGAAATTCGATATGTGTATATATAATAGAGCGGAGTGAGAATGATCAAATTGGTCAATCGTTTGAGCTGAGCGAAAAAAATTTGTGGGTAGACATCCGAGAAAAGTAAAAAAAAAAAAAATTTTGAAATCGGTTAATATCTTCTGTTCCCTTTTTTTATTTGGAAATTCCAAAAAGTTTCCCTAATGCTTCGAAAATTATGGCGAACTTTTTCTATGTTTAGTTTTTTTCTAGTGAATAATAATAAAAATTTTAAAATAAACAAATTTTTTTTGCTTAATTTAGAATTTTTTGAAAATGGCAAAAAAAATGTTTTTTTTATTGAGTCCTATACAAAAACTGCACATAGAAAAAATTCCCCATCATTTTCGAAGAAATAGGGAAATTTTTTGGAATTTTCAAAAATTTAAATTTTCAATCAAAAAAGGGAACAGAAGATATATTAACCGATTTTAGATTTTTGTTTACTTTTTTTGAATGTCAACCCACACGTTTTTTCGCTCAGCTCAAACGATTTGACTAATTTGATTATTTTCACTCCGCCCTAATATACTTATAATGTATACATAATAATATAATTATATCAATTAATTTATATTATTATAATTTATATGCATATATATATTTAAATAAATAAAAATAAACTGTTAATATACACCTGCTTGCGAAAAATAATGTTGCTGAAATATTTTCATTGACTTTTAATTTTTCAATAATATTACTAATTAAATAATTAATTAATTAGCTGAATATGATATTTAGATATGTTTTAGTTTTCTATCTTTTAAATAGAAATATGAAAATAGAGTGTACCTTTTTTGAGCATAAAAGGATCTCTTTAAATTGTCCGGAATTTTCACATAAAAATTCGTAGTATTATACTTTTTACGAATAAAATAGTAAAAGAAAACATTTTTTGATATTGCGCTAAAGTATTTTTTAGTTTTCTTTTTTTTTAAATAGAAATATGAAAATAAAGTGAATATTTTTTGCATAAAAAGTATTCTTTAAATAGTCCAGAATGTTCACGTGAATATTCGAATTATCCTCTTTAGGAATACAATATTAAAATAAAACTTTTTATTTTTTTACTTTTCACAAGTATTTATCATAAAAATAAAATATGGAATTTCAAGGTCAGTATTTTCAATCAATTACTTCAATTACTTCCATGTTATTATTTTTTAAATATTATTATTAAAATTGATTTATGTATAACCAACAGTAAAATTTGTCATACAATGGTAAATTTATCCCATTCTTTCTAGATCTAGATTTGATACCTAATTATCTTTATCATCTTTTCAGAGACTTGTTCATTCTTAATTTTTATAACACAATCTTCTAATTTTTTAAGTAATACAAATAAATTACATATACTAAGAATATGTTCAAATAAAGAAAAGTGACTTTCAGTCCTGGAGAATAAATCAATAATCCATAATAATTAAAAAATTTCAAATTCCCGCTAGAAGAAAGCACAGATTATTTTGCCGTCTAGTGGGATGCGGTTAAAATAATCCGTTTAAATGTAGCGGCATTGCCGAATTTAGCCGAGAAGTACCGGAAAAAAACGAAGCCACAAAATCGTCGATAGCGCCGCTCTCGTGACATGTGGCCTAACTAGACCCTTGCCGCATCTAGGTAAAATATTTTTGGTTTGCATTACATATTAAGGATTGTGATATTCGATTTAAATAGATCAATTATTATTTATATAAAAAAAGATTTTAAGAATTTGGTTCCTCGCGAAACATTTAATCGTTGTGATCCTGCAATGGACGAGGTAAGTTACATTATATGGTGATATGAAAAATAAGTATATAATTTACCAGTTTTAAATCTTGTATGCTTACGCATTCTTGCACCGGTACCAAACTTTCACTTAAATGTAGCAGCTTGTATATTCCAATAATCTTGGCATGACTGAACGAAATAAATTCAAAGATTTAAGCATTTTGTATTTTGCTTTGAGCCTTGAGGTTATATTTACACGAAATAATGATGGCAGCCATCCATACCCGTGCCAAACTAGCGCCGCGCTCGGGAAGAATTGGCATTTCGATGCGTTATTGTACATCCGACAGAAAAATGCTCTTTTTTCGTGAAGTCAATGTACAGGACTTTAGGCTCCTTATCTCTATTATCCATGTTAGCCATTTTGACACGTAGACAACGTTTCCATGACGACGTTCTTGGTTCTTGGGCATTCTTTAGGGTGGCTCCATGATCCAACGAAGCATGGTCTCGCCCAAAGATATTATAAACGTAGATGCGGTACGG